>NC_142384.1:2403059-2425559 GCF_059441005.1 Hippichthys cyanospilos | reverse complement strand
CATATAAATATATATATATATATATATATTTATATATATACTGTATATATATATATATATATATATATATATATATATATATATATATATATATATATATATATATATATATATATATATACATATAAATATTTATATATATATATATATATATATATATATATATATATATATACAGTATATATATATATATATATATATATATATATACAGTATATATATATATATATGTATATATATGTATATATATATATATATGTATATATATATATATATATGTATATATGTATATATTTATATGTATATATTTATATATATATATATATATATATATATATATATATATATAAATTCTAAACTACTGTAGGCAACCCCAAAAATCTTTCTTATCACTTTATTAATTAATGACTACAATAACAATGACTACAATACAGTAAATTCAAGTAAACATAATTCTAATACATATTTTAAAATTACAGAGTATGAAAACACATGTCTTCTACAGTCACACGCCCTTTGCTCTGTGATTAGTTGGAGTGAAAATGTTCACACTTCACCAAGAAGCGTCTCGATCCAAACTAAATGAAATGAACAGAAACCTAGCCTTGAGAGTGCTTTCATTTGTGTACAGTCGTTTTTCTGTGGAAAAAAGTGACAGACTCTACTTTTTAAGCTTATCAAGCTAGCCGTGACTGTCTCCATGTATGCCGGTTCTCATGTTGCCATTCATTGTAGTATCTAAGTGTAACTTACTTTTCTCTGGCCCAGGTCAACCTATTCGTTATTTCCACCTGAGGGGGTTCTGGCCAACGTTTTGGGAATTCTGCTTGTGTGCTTTGGTGTGCTGCTGTGCTACATGATCACAAGGGAAGAGTACAGGCGGCCGCCCAACCCCGAGGAAGAGTCTTTGGCAGTCCACTTCAAGACCCTGAGCGAAGGGGGGTCACCCTCCATGCCCTAATGCATTTGCGTTGTTGTAAAACGCTAACCATTCCCCCCAGTTTATATTTTTTGTTTTCAAAACATACTACTGCAGCTTGGAATTAAATAGCCACTTCTATTGGATTGCAGATGTATTGAAGCTGTGATAATGCTCACTTTTGGTTCACACTGTCAGAGAGAATTAGCTTGCTTTGCTGTGGTGTGCACATGCCTTGGTTACTGTAAACATGTATATACAGTTTGTTGTCATTATTGAATGTAAAACATTCCAGTAAGTATGTTTAGATGCTTCCCAATGATAATTCATTTATGACTTGACTCGGAGCGGTACCTTTTTTTTTTTTTAAGACTTCAAGCCTTGGTGGAGATCCCTTTTATTGCACGTATTTATTATTGGGGTTGGAAGTTGGTCATAAAGACATGTAATGCATAAGAGCGAGAGCCATTCATTCCATTTTCTCAACCGCTCATCTTCACAAGGGTTGCGGGTATTGGGGCCCAGTGTCAGTTTCATGCAACCTAGAACATTTAATAACCAACAAACTAAAAGGAAGACAACAAAACTTTTCTCACGAGGAGGGCGGACAGGGACCTGCGACTACTCAGATCTCCTTCCGGTCTGGTTACACTTTGTGTTTGCATCTCTTTTCTTTGTTATGCCGCATTCAGATGGAACACGTCGTTTACGCTCTAGGCCAGGTGTTTTGTCGCAATCAAGTGGCTGACACCGTGCTTAATACTGTGCTGTCAGTGCTGCACTATCGTTATCTTAGCACAGTAACTATAGTTCAACAGCTATTAAAAAAGGAACCAAACGCAGCGCATACCAGTTGTCTCAAGTTCTCCCTTCCACCTTTCTACAAGCCAGGTGAGTGCTCTTGCTTATCTCCGTTTTTGTATTGAAAGCTCAGCTGGCTGTGTTGGGTAGCTCCGGGTGACCGCAAAGCAGCCACCATGATTTATTCCTGCCTCCTGTGTTAGCCGTTGAACGTTCCGGAAGCTGATTGGCTGACGCAACAAAAGCTAAAAATTTTTAACCTCTCACGCATAATTACGCGCCGCGCCAGTTGAGCAACGTCGCGTGTCCCTCAATCGCGTCCATCGTATCGCCCGACGCGCCCGTCGTGCAAACTCCATTGACTACAATATAAAACCGTCCGCTCATCGCGCACCATCTGAATGCGGCATTAGGGTTGGCCCTTGTGACAAATCAACTTGCTGCTCTGAAAGGTCAGGGGACATTATGGCAGCAAGGTAACAATCAGTTTCTCATTATGGGTGACAAGGTAAAAGTCAATACTCTATCATTCCAAGTGATCACTTCTATCTTCTTTCCCAGGAAGATGCAGATGAACCCCGTTCTGTTCCATCCTTTGATTAGGTCATTGTGCCTGTGATTTCCCAACAGAATATACCCATGTGAACCAAAATACATGTTGGAGAAACAAATATGGCATAAACAGTGCTCATTTTATCTCTGAAAAGTGTTGGGTCCCTCAAACTTCCAATACTAAAAAACTATGAGTCCCAAAAATTGCGCCGTAAAAAGAACAAAATTTAAGGTTCAAACTGTATTTACAAGATAAGAGAAAAAAAAAACAACAGATATTGGCAAATGTAACAGTAAAATTTAATAAATAATAGAAAGAACTTACATCTAGCCTCCGTCATCATCTTCATATTGTGGTCACTGATATGGTCGATTTTGGTAGAAAAGGCTGCTTAGCTTCAACATTTGTTCTTCTCGATCTTCCGAGGTGTTTTTGTTTTCGCTTTATACTTACTGGCTCATTGTTAGCTTGTGTATTACTTGACTTGTCACACACACAGGTACTTACCAAATTGCCAAGTTGATGTTGATTCGGGCCTTAAAAGGAAATTTTAGGAGGCAATTGTTTCTTGTAACAAGATCCTGTGTTGAGTGATGCTCTCTAGTTTGTTGCAATCTGTGTTTTTATTTTATGGGCACTTGGAGAATTTGTTTTTGTTTCAATGTGATCCACCTGCGTGTGGGTGTGTCTAATAAAAACCCTATGGAGTTGCGGGCAGTTGACTCTAATGGTGTGGAAGAGAAGTTAAGTCTCCAAGTGTATTTTGTTACTTTTCCCTCGCCCTGATGCCTGTAATTTGAACAGTTTGTTGCTAAATATAAACACTGTCTGGCCCAAGGTGCTGATTCAAATTATTAGAAGTGTTTTGTTTTTTTTAAACACTGTTGTGGCATCACGAGTCATCAATCAGCAGAGCTGAGTAGGAGCCGCTGGTCCCGACTAGCATTCGACCGGGATTAAATTTATTATGAATTATGGGAGACAAAGTTTCTGGGTTACCTTTGTCTGCAGGGCCTGAAAGAAACCCTTTTAGGACCACCCACAAGTGACGATGAAGATGCGCCGTTAGAGGACGAGAAAAAGAATGAAGAAGCGTATGCCGAGCTGATACAGTTCTTGGATGACAAAAGCTTGTCACTGGTGATGCGAGAGGCACAAGATCACTGCCGTGCAGCACTCAAAATTTTGAGAAACTGATGCTTGTAAAGGAAAGCCAAGAAGTATCAGCCTGTATACAGAGCTCACCTCGCTCCAGAAATCAAGTTATGAGAGTGTGACTGACTATGTGATTCGCGCAGAGACTGCCATTACAGCATTAAGAAACACAGGAGAGACACTACGTGATGGACTGTTGGTAGCAATGGTCTTGAAGGGGTTCCCGGAATCGTTTAAGCCATTTGCGATTCATATCACGCAAACAGATGACACAATTGCTTTTACTGACTTCAAGACTAAACTGAGAAGCTACTAGGACACTGAGAAAATGCGTGCTACAGTCACAGAGGACAAAGTGATGACTGCCCGAGCACAGCGAGCAGCAAGGCCCACCAAAGCAGGTCAAGATGAATGCGGCGGTGAGGCTGGAGCTGAACAGTGGTGTTCACACTGCAAGAGCCCCACACATCGGGATGCAACCTGCTGACAGCGGCGGCGGCAGCGAGACGATGCAAAGAAGGTTGCAGAGGAGTCAACCAGGACAGATGACCAGGTGGGGTACGCATTTAAGGTGAGAGACACGGCATTACCAGTCAAGCCGGGGTGGCAATGATATGAGAGGCCTGATGGTCGACTGCGGGGCAACCTCACACTTTGTTAATGACCTCGCCAAGTTCAGGTGCTTCGACAAGCACTTCCAGGCCGAGGTACACTGTGTCGAGCTGGCTGACGGCACGAGATGCAAAGGCATTGCAGAGTGTCGTGGCGATGCAGAGGTCTGCTTGATAGACAGCAGAGGGCGACACCTCAAGAAAAAGTACATTCCTTCGTATCCACAAAACATTTTCTCAGTGAAAGCGTCAACTTCCAGTGGAGTGACAGTGATCTTTAAGGAGGGCAAGGACATTCTTATTCACAAAGATGGTACACAATTTCCTATTCATGTACACAATAGACTTTATTATTTTCACACTGGAAATAGACACCAGTAGAGGCACTAAAGTTCGGGTCTGAGTGTTTTGCCTATAGACAAGACAAGAGAAAGCTTGACCCAAGGAGTGATAAATGTGTTTTCATTGGTTACAACAAAACCAGTCCTGCGTACATTGTCTATTTTCCTGATCGTGGTAAAGTCCAGAAAAACAGATTGGTCAAATTTATGCCCAAAAGTGGTGTTAAGCAGCAAACTCAGACTAATGTTGCGTCCGATGATGAGGATGATTTGAAGATGAAGCACAGAGCCGGTAAAATGAGGCAGCATGTAAACCCAAACGCAGTTCAGGTTCCAGTCAGTGAGGATGAAGAGGGTAGCCAACCAGAAGTAACTGAAGCTAAGCATATGCCAAGAAGGTACCCCGACAGAGTAAGGAGAAGGCCACATTACCTAAGTGACTATGTTTCATTGTATGCTTCCAATGAGGAAACAGACCCGGTCCAAATTAACATAGATTATTGCTACAGAGTAACATGTGACATCCCGGTAACTTTCAATGAAGCCTTAAGTTCAGAAAACTCAAAAGAATGGGGGAATGCTATGAATGAAGAAATATTTTAAATGAGCCCTGCACTTGTTGATATGACTCTTACTTGTTCATTTCTCTGTTAGTGTTTACAATTTTTATAAATAATAAACTGTCATGGTGAGATATTTTTTTATGTTTCAAATGTAATTTGCACCCAAGAGTACAATTAATTTTGTTCAACTGTTACAAAAAAGTTAGTGTTAAAAAAAAGTGAAGTTAAGTGAATATTCAATTTCAATATTTAATGTCATGCATGTTTCAAATTAACCAAAACACATGCTTAAGATAGCTGAAATGAAAATAAAAAAGAAGATGTTAAACAGAGAACGGCTCGCTCAAATGTATTTAAATTAATTGCGGCTATATGTAAAGAACGCCTGCCAAGGTTGGCCCCCCTACATTTTTCACACACCAAATCTGGCCCACTTTGCAAAACGTTTGGACACCCTTGCTTTAGGGGCTCCGTAGTAACTTTAAAGACAAGATACAACATCTTTTTTTTGTATTTTAATCCCTTTATAACTTAGTTTCACATCGTAGTGATGCTTTGTTTATGCTATAGGCAAAACAGTGCATTTCACAATTTCAATGTTAATATTCAAATTCAAGTTCAGTTACAAATGTTTGAAAAATAGATGCTTTCGGTGGGGCTAACGTTAGCGGCTAGCCTATATTGTTCTTAAGGTGTTGACATTACTGTATAACATGAGTTTTTTAATGCTTCATTTTGATACACATTGAACTATGTATATTTATATTTTAATACCAATTGTACAGTGAAAATTAGCATAAGCTTACCTTGTCATGACTGCTAGCTGCGACAGGGATCTTGCTGACAAGGTTTCTACATGCTGGTGATTCCACTGTGGAAAGCGACAGCATATCTCCTAACGACTCTTCTAACCTCTTGATGTGGAAGTGTCATCCCTCAGCGAGAGAGTGCAATCGTCCATGTGCTTTCTTTTCACTAACTTCACGTTATTAAATAACTGGTCCTATCGCGAAGTGGAAAGCTTTTTCGTTGGCATGCACAAAGTGCACCTAACAAATATATTTTTCTTGTCTTTATCTTTGACGAACTGAAAGTAATGGTCGTGTGTCCATCTTGAGTGCAAAAGGTTTATATATCCAAAACTGTACAAGCATAATGTAACTATAATAATCATAAAACATTAACATTACTGTTAATCATAAAACATTTAAAATGTTTCATTTATTGAAAAACGTTCAGGTGGTTTGTACACTTTACATCACAAAATCTTGCGGGTCGGATTAAACCCGTTTGCAGGCCAGAACTGCAAACCGTATTTTTGACACCCCTGGTCTGGTTTATTATTGGGTTTTTTTTTTTTTAATACTGCTCAAAACTGGTACAAGCACAACATCACTTTTAATCATAAAACATTTCAAGTTTTTCAGTTATTGAAAATATTCAGGTGATTTTTATATTTTACATGACAAAATCTTGTGGGCCAGATTGAACCCGCCTGAACTGACCCGTGGGCCGTATGTTTGACACCCCTGGTCTGGTTTATGAATGTTTTTTTTAATACTGTCCAAAACAAGTTGTACTGTTTTGTAAAAGCCCCAAATCACCTTTAATCATAAACATTTCATTTTTCATTTGTTGAAAAAATTCCGGTCATTTTTCACATTACAAATAAATGTGAATGAGTTGATAAAATCCATTGAGAAAGCTATCCCCACTGTTATACCAGTGACATAAAATAATGGGAAAGGCAATTGAACTTATCCTCTGTCATTCACCCCCCCCAAAAAAAAACAAACAAAAAACATCTACAGTACTTTTGTGCTCAGGTCAAAGCACAAACAGCATTACTTTGGTATCAAGGAACTACTGTGAATCGAGGAGCTTCATTCCGACAACAGTAGTGCTTTAGCACCATCTTGATTCCATGGAACTATAGGTAAGCAATTTGATTTTATTTTTATTTTTCTCGAATAAAGGTGATTTGCTGGATTGGACAACTTCCCCAGAAAAAAACTAAAACTAATAATCTGAAATGCTTAATTTGAAACTTACCATATTGATGCCACTAAAATTGATATGAGTAGTATCTATCTGAACAGAGGCAATTTGCTGTGTTGAAAAACTTCCCCAGAAAAACTCATGGTTAAATAAACCTGAAATGCTAAATTTGAAATAAGTCAGTGTATATGAACAGCTTCCTGAGTAAATTTTGTGTATATTCATAATCATCAGCAAAGAATGGCTACTATTACTGTATTACACTGTATGGGAATTAATCAATATGCTTGTGTTCACAAGTGACGATTTTATGTCTATTTGAATGTACAGACAGAGGTATATTGCATGCATTTTCGAGTGTTGTGAAATATCGTCATGTCCACATGATCTCTCTCTTAGTATTACAGCCGTTATAAAAGATATTGTCTACGTACAGTATATTACTTTTATCTTTATTCTAACTGACACTACATTCTGACATTGCTCAGAACATGCACAGCCCGGGGTCTCACACAGTCTACAGAATAACACACTACAGCCACTTGTCAAGGAGGTTTAATAACATTTTGCAATACATCCAATCAAATGGGTATTTTAAAATCTCAAATGGTGGAAAAAAAAAAATGGCTGGTTAAACATGTCACCGCATCAAGTACCGTGACATCAAGAATTGTTTTTTTTTAAGAAACATACAAGAAAAAAAACATTAACGTCCACAAAACGCACAAAACCTTAAACAAGGAACTGAAAAAAGTAGGGCCTATGACCCTGCACAGGCTACACGGTGTACTGTACACAATGAATATGCCAATCTCTTCAAAGAATTTTTGATGCTCACTTGTGCTAAACATTAATCATAGTACTCTTTGGCCTTGGAAGTGGGCCAAATGCTTGGCTACAACCACCAAATATGGATCCTGAGTGAAATGAATATACTGTGACCAGTGGGACATTCCAATCCCAGGTCAATGGTATATGCTTTTTTTCCATGACAATATCAAATGACAATAGTGAAAAAGTATGAGGGCCACTCTAAAAAGAAAGTACACTTTTTCAAAGGCCATACTTGTAGTGACATCGCCACAAATAACTGTCTTTTCACTACGGCCCTAATACATGTGTAACACTGGACATCCAGGTGGCTCGAAATGTTGAAAACAAAGCCAAAATGAAGTACGTACAACGAGACATTTCATATACAGTGATCCGTCGCTACTTTGCGCCTCACCTATTGTGCCCTCAGTGGATTGCGGATTTTTCTTGGCAAAAAAAGCTATATTGCGGAGAGACACCTGTAACAGTTTCCTGCATTCGGAGAGACACTGTAACAGTTTCCTGCATGCCAAACAGACAAGGTAACTATAAATGCACCTGCCACAGGACATTTAACTACTGCAGTACACATATTTACTTAAAATTAAACTATTAAACATTATACAGTAACTGAACAGTTACCTCTTTCCATCCTTTGAAGTCTCGTAACAGCCGCGGCCACATTCGCGGCGCCCAGAAGTCTAATTAAAGTGATAGCTGATAACAATGAGTTTCCACTTGAAAAACCATTTTATTATAAAAGAAATTTAGGTAACAGATTTCCAGCAGTCTGGTGAACATCTTTGCTCCTCTCCGTCGGGTCCATGGTGACAAAAAGGTTGGGGACAGCTGAGGTAGACCAAGGTCTCAATCGGAAAACGCACACGCTCTTGGATAGAGTCGAGGGAGAGGAGCACTGTTGGAAATCTCTTACCTAGATTTCATTTATTATAAAATGGTATGTCAAGTGTAAACTCTCATTGTTATCATGTTTGCTTAACAGCTTTTACAGCTTTCAATTTAATTAGACTTCCAGGCGCCGCTAATATTACCGCGGCTGCAGACTTCAAAGGATGGAAAGGTTTAATAATTTAAGATTTAAGTAAATTTACGTTCTGCAGTAACATTTGTCTTGAGTATGTATAGTATGAATACTTGACTTTAAAGAAAAAAATCTGGTACGATCTCACATGCGTGTGTGTGTGTGTGTGTGTGTGGGGGGGATTTTTCACTTATCGCGGGTGGGTTCCGATCCCCATTAACCGTGAAAAACGAGGGATCACAGTAAATCTTTTTTGCCCCCTTTTTCAAAAAACAAAAACCACAGACAACTAAGTACACATTTCAAGACAACTTAAAAACAGATAAATACAGTTGTTTTTCTTTGCGCAATAAGTCAGAGTCATGTAATAACAGCTTAGTCTCTCAAACTGTGGCTCGGGACTGGCTCAGGCATAACCCTTACCCTACTAGAACTGAACTGTCATATGGACAAGGATTGTAGTATATCAAAAATTGCTCAAAGGACTTGCAGTTACCATCGTGCAGTGTTTTTGTTTTTTTTTCCCCCCATGGGGAATTCCAAAGGAGAGAGGGTTAAGTGCTTGCGCAGCTCTTCAGGGAATGCTATTGTGTCCACAGGAGGTCAAAGAAAAAAATGAGTCCACCCTAGACGTTCCTGCTCTACCTTGTGCTCAGATGACCTCCCACTTGCTCACCATTGAGGTAAAATTCTGCACAATGAACTAACAAAGATCTTGTGACGTGCATTTCTCCATTATGGACAATGACACACCCTGGAAACCATTCAACAGTTATCAGTCTTACCCTTCAAGTAGGTTGGACTACGCATTATACAAATTGGGTCAATTATTCATCTTCTTACTCTTCTACACATTGGACTCCACAAAAGGTCTTTTGGCTTTGACAGGAGAGGTCGGACAAGTCTTTCTATTCACCGGCAGCGTTTGCGCGACTTTCACGTCAATGTAAGGCAGCTTCTGAGAATTGTTGCCCGGCAACACGTCGTAGTAAGGTAGTTGCCTGTCATAGTGGCCGTTGTTGTTGCTGCGGTTGTGATAGGCAATGGAGAAAGCCTGCTGCGACTGGCTAAACTCATTGGCTTCTTTGCCAGGATGCTTTGCGGGAGACGTGACTATTGTGTCCACCGATGAAACGGCCCACGATCGAGAAGGGCTGAGGCTAGATGAGGAGGTGGGCGGAGCCTGTTGCTGATATTGTTGGTGCACCCTTACGGACTTGTCACTGAGACCCATGTAGGGCGTGTTTCTTGATGAACGACCGGCCTCTCCCGGATAAGTCCCGCCCCCAATCACGCACTCCAGCTGGGGAGAGGACTTGAGCATGAAATCATCGAGGTGAGCGAACGGTTTTTCTTTAAACGCTAAGTCCACATTCTGCGCGGAGGCTGACGTTCTGAGATTTGCGCCCCGGTTGTCCGCCTGCTTGCTTGCCACGCCGCTGCTGCTAGTGGAGACGCTGATGTTGGTGCTCTGGGACTGGATGACGGATCTATGGGGAAGAGCGGGGGAGGCTGAATGAGCACTAAGCGGGTGTCGTAAGGCTGCCTGGTGAAGGTACTGATGGTCGTCAGGTGGACCTTTTGCCATTTCGGTCACTTCCATGGGATAATAGGCGGCTTTACACTGGTTGCGGCTATATTGACGGGTCTGGCCAAAGCGACCGATCCCGGGTCCGTATGGGGGTGTAGGGTTTGACTGGTAAACCGGCTCAACATCAGCACTCTCCTCAAGATACGAAGAGCCACAACTCACACCCGCCTGTGCCTGCTGGCTCGCTTTCATGTCAAAGGGGTTTGGGCACATACCCTCCCCGAGTTCAGCAAGTTCTTGCGGCAGTTGGGCAAACTGAGAGTAAGCAGAACTACCCAAAACCACACTGGCGTGAACTGCTGAACTGGGTTGACCCATTCTGACAAGCTGGACTTTGGCTGGCTGCAGCCATTGGTTTTGGTTCTGAAAGGATCTGGGCTGATAAAGATGCTGCTGTATTGCCTGGTTCTGATCCGCGGGGTGAGCGAGTAGGAACTTGCGGTCCGACACGGGGCTGGTGGGCTGCCGATTCTGCCGCAGAGAGTTCGGAGGGCTGAAACGATGATAGGAGGAGGGTGCAGCGTGAGAGGGGGAAGAAGAGGGAGAATGGGCGGGACTTGACTGACGGCAATGCGCATTATTAGTTGGGGAGAGGGAAGGTGGCAACTGCACCCCTGAATGGCCATAGGCATGAACAGTAATATCTCCTTTCCATTCATTTCTATCTTCTTCGTTCTCGTCATCTCTGGCAAACGCTTCATTGGCGTGAACCTGCAGGTAATCACAATGTCTGGTCCTTGGATCATTTTTTGAGAAGTTTTCCTGACAAAAATGCTGCGTCGAAGGAGTGGAAGAGTCTTGTTGTTGCGCATGCTGGCGACACTCTTCCTTGACCCGAGACAGCAGGCGTTGAATCTCCCGGTTGGAAGGACACAAGCGGCTGGCTTCCAGCAGATCTTCAAGGGCTGCATGAAACTGCCTACATTTGGAGATATGGTGAAGAAGTGATGAAAGACTATCATCATCAAATCATTTTAAATTCAATTATCTATTAATTTATTAATTATTTATTCAATTGAGTAATCCTCCCACCACAACTTATTTCATTTTTTTTTATCTACTAACTTTGAAGGTGAGTTGATTTATTTATTTTTTTTTAATATACAGTGGTCCCTCGCTACTTTGTGCCTCGCCTATTGCGGCCTCAGTGCACCGCGGAATTTTTTTGGGAAAAAAAAATATGTATTGTGGGGAGACGCATTGTGAAAGTTTCCTGCATGACAGATAGGCGAGTTATCTATAAATGCGCTTGCCACCGGCACTCCTCGTAAGTCAAACTACTACCACAGTACACATACTTAAATCTGTTTTTAATTTAAAGTGAGCAATTTCTTGGATGTCTAACTAAGAGCAAGTAACGAGTAGCTTACCAAACATGATTAAAAAGCAGAGTTTACACTTTACATTCCAATTTAGGCAAGAGGAAGCTTTTTTCCTCTTTCAACATCTCTCAGCTGCCTGTGTGCTCAAATCACGTTTTCCGCTATGCCCCCCCCTAAAAAAATAGTGCTAGTGCTGTTCTCACCTGACTGGCCAAGCAATCTGTCAATAAGCTCAAGGGGCACTCACTCCTATGCGGCATTTGACAAATGAACTCCTCATTGGTGCCTGCGTCTTGTAGGGGTGCTCCTTCATCGCTTGGTTAGCCAGTCAGGTGGGAACAGTTCTGTTCTTTTTATTTTTATTTTTTTTTAGGTCATAGCGGAGGACATGCTTCAAGCACACAGGTGGCTGAGAGATTGTGAAAGATGAAAAAGAGCTTTGGAATCCTCTTGCCTTTTGTAACAAGTTGGAATTTGAAGCAGGGCGGCTCGGTGGCTCAGTGAATAGCACGTCCGCCTCACGGTTCAAAAGTCCAGGTTCAAATCAACCTGGCTCTGGCCTTCCTGTGTGGAGTTTGCATGTTCTCCCGGGTTCTCACTCCAGCTTCCTCCCACACTCCGAAAACATGCATGGCAGGTGAATTGGACATACTAAATTGTCCATTGGAGTGATTGATGCGTGAATGGTTGTTCGTCTCTGTGTGCCCTGCGATTGGCTGGCAACCAGTTCAGGGTGTCCCCTGCCTCCTGCCCGAAGCCTGCTGGGATTGGTGCCAGCAAGCCTGCGACCCCTCTAGAAAATGGATGGATGGATGGAATTTGAAGTGTAAACTGCTTTTTAATCATGTTTGGAAAGCTACTTGTGACTTGCTCTTAGTTGGAAATGAATAAATACTTATTATAAATTATTTTTAAATTACTTATTAAAAATTTTCAGCTCACAAAATCATCTTGCGGTAAGGATTAAACCCATTTGTGGGCCAGAACAGTTTGACACCCCTGATTCAGACGCTCTAGCTGTTGACTAAGAAAAGCTTAATGCAGTGTTAATGCGGTGTTAAAATGATCATCATTTCATGCTGCTGAAACTAACTGCAAAATCTCCCAACAGTTCGTACAAAAAAATGAAAATGGTTGTCTTGACACAGGTAATAACGTTATCTAACTTAGCATTAACTTAAGACACACTATGATGCCTAATGCCGTGTTCAGATGGAGCGCGAAGAGCGGACGGTTTTGTTTTGTAGTCAATGGAGTTTGCGCGACGGGTGCGATGACGCTTCGAGCGACGCGATGGACGTGATGGAGCGACGCGCAGCGCGTAATTACGCGTGACGCGAGAAGTTAAAAAATTCCCGAAGCTGATTGGCTTACGCGACGCGACAAAAGTTCCTTTTTTTTTTAAACTTCTCGTGTCACGCGTAATTACGCGCCGCGCGTCGCTCCATCGTATTGTTCGATGTGTCTTCGCGCCAGTCGCGCTAACTCCATTGACTGCAAAACAAAACTGGCCGCTCTTCGCGCTCCATCTGAACGCAGCAGACTTCAGTTACTCTCTCATTCCTCGCTGCTGTGGGCGAATAACTTTCTGATATTCATCTTTGAGTTACACTTTAAGTCAATTCAAAATAATATTTTTAACACTATGTTGTCCATAAACTTACCAACGTCTTGTAGTGAGTTCGTCTCCTGCTAATCCCCCTTGCTCTCATGTAATATACTGTACATGAATAAATTACCATATTAATTAGCCATGTGTGCATTGTTCATGTGAAGCGAATGCAGTAGTTGAATTGCTATACTAACTAAGTAGTATGTGGCATGTACGCGCTGAGTGAATATGCTTTTATTGGTGAAGTTTTTTCCCAAGCACTGCAAATCAGTACTGTAGTGTAGCATGTGCCGTGGTGACATTTGTCTCGTGACGCGCCTGGTTATAAAGGAAGTTAGACAACGCTTTAAAAAAAAAAAGTAAAAAAACAAGTAACATGAAACAAAGCATTGGGTGATTTTATTTTGAAGTTATCCCTGTACGCATGGTTGTGACAGTGAAATTGTCATCTACTTGATGTTTACCTCACCAGTCCCCCCACCAGTAGTGGTATTTTTGAATACAAAGATGTGTTCTTTTTTTTCTCGATTGATGTTATTTTCCGCAAGATCAAAACAAAAATCGCGGATGAAGTTGTTAATAATGTTCATAAATGGTCAAGTTTTGTTGAATAAAAGTGTAGATGGACGATGATTCATATTTTGAATTAAAAAAAAAAAAAAAAAAAGATGCTTCCGAGGGACGCATGTTGATTTGAAAGTACTGTATGTGTCCCCTGGCAAAAGTTATGCGTCGCGGATGCAGGGACACAGGCAAACCAGAGCACAGCGTATATCAAGACAGTCTTTTCATATGTGTTATTTTCTTCTCCAAAATACTGCTGTGGCATGCCTTTTCCACTTTTTGAGTGACTTTTTTTTAATTGGGAATTATCTCAAACTTGACATGTCCACTGTTTACGTGGAAGTTTCCCCATTGTTGCCAATGCCACACTGCGTGCATCTGCAATAACGGGTATGTGTGAGGAATGGTAGCGGAGACATGGAGAGTACCTCAAGCCAGATATTTTTGATTTTTGATATTCTTCCATACATCCATCATCTATAGCCGCTTATCCTCACTAGGGTCGCAAGCTTGCTGGTGCCTATCCTGGCAACAGGCAGTAAGTGGGGGACACCCTGAACTGCCAGCCAATCGCAGGACACAGAGGGACAAACGACCACTCACACACCCAATCACACCTGCGGACAATTTAGAGAGTTCAATACACCTGCCATGCATGTTTTTGGAGAGTGGGAGGAAGCCAGAATGCCCGTACAGAACCCATGCGAGCTCGGGGAGAACATATTTCAAACAGAACAAATTCCACACAGGAAGGCCGAAGCCAGCTGGATTCAAACTCAGGTCTTTGAACTGTGAGGCAGACGTGCTAACCACTCTCGACCGAGCCCCTGCAGGTATTTTTACTCAACCTATTTTTAAGTTAATTCACCTGGCTTATATGAGACAGACTCCTCCAAAATTTAAGCCTTAAATAGTCTAGTTACTCTACTATTCCATAAAAGCAGACTTATTTTCTTTGTGGTGAATCCAAATAAAGCCACTCTAAACATTTCCTTTTATTTTAGAAAGAAATTATCAACAATTTGTCAGGTTATGGACCAAACAACTTCCTGAATCTTAATTCTCTTTATATTTTTCATTTTCTTCAATGTCAATTTGAAATAATGCCTTGCTTTAAAAAAAAAAAAATTAAAGCTTGAAAAAAATACACTGATTAATCAGCAAAATAATGGTCAGATTAATCAATTCCTAAAATAATTTTTAGTTGCAGTTCTAATTTTTATTACACACTTGTGTAGCATTCTTACATAAATCAAGTGGTAACTTATTGTGTCTCAAGAGGTTATAGTTACCTGCGACTTCGTTTGGCACGCGCTCTGGCGTAGAAGGCCTCATAAGATTTGGCTTTCAGCTCCAAAGCTCTGCTCGCGAACTCCTCGGCAAGACCAAAATCCTAAAGGTGAAAATGTACATTTGAGAGCAAACTTATCTATCTATTGTACGTTTGAGAGCAAACTTATCTATCTATCTATCTATCTATGTCTACATATATATATATATATATATATATATATATATATATATATATGTATTTGAGCGCTGCGGCTTATAGTCCTGTGCGGCTTATCCGCTGTTTTTTTTCCCACCAGTCAAGCAAATGTGTTTATCTGCTCAAGGAGTCAGTTTAACGAATAACTATGAAATATAACAGCAAAGATGTGAATCAATGGCTGTGCTCAAAAGGTTTTAAAATACATTATTAAAAATATATTTTTTAAAAAGTCTAAATTGAATAAGATTATTCTGCCCTTCCAAAGTGCAGTAACACCTGTGTTGTTCTAGATTTGTACATAGACTTAAGAGTACCCTCTTCTGGTTACTTTGAAATGACTCGCTAAGATGCTGGTCTGCTATTAGTCGGCGTCACTGTCAAAATGGCGGTATGCTACGGACTGGATCGCATCTGAGTGCTTAAAATAACCATTTATTGTGCATTATACTGCTTAATTCAAATTTGATAGAAGTTCCGTTGCAAAGAATCGATCGTTAATGTAATTTAATCGTCGAAAAAAAAAAAAAAAAACATACAGTGGGTCCCCGGTTTACGAGATTCATCCATTCCATGGTTGGGCTCATAAGGTGAAATCGCCGTATGCCGGGCAATCCAAACCTATGTTAATTAGCTAATGCGTGTAAAAGCCCAGGTAAAACCATCAAAATGGTATATACGTATTAAAAATTGGTATCAAAATAGGATCGTAAGTGTTACTTATACATAATATACACGTATACAATGAAATAACATCATAAATAAAAAATATAGAAAGGAATTATTTGCCTTTGAGTGACGATTGTTATGGCCATATTCCCTAGTAAGGGTAGCCTGGGCTAGGTTAGCTTAGCTTTCTTCATATTTCTTGATTATCTCCAGCTTTGTCCATATAAATCATCTTCTTACTTCTCTCTTTAACATCACGAGCAATCATGGGACTCATGGCTAACCAATTCAAGTTTGAATTAAGCACTAAAATGCACTACAAATGTAGACCAGCATCTGACTGTTTCCAGGACACTGACCAAGAGAAGACCAGTATCTTAGGAAGTCGAGACGCCGACCTAAAAACGCCTCAAGAGAGTCAAAACAACAAACACAACCAACCCAACAGGTCATGACAGTTGTTGATGTTAATTGTAAAGCAGGCTAAATGCTTTAAAGAGGCGACGAAAAAACTCAGTAATCCAGATCGTAACGTGGAAAAAAAAACGTAAGTCAGGGACGCCGTAACCCGGGGGTCCACTGTATATACAGTGATCGTGATCCCTCGCTACTTCGAGCTTTGCCTATCGCGCCCTCAGTGCATCGTGGATTTTTTGGGGAAGGAAAAAAAATTATATTGCGAAGAGACGTGCCATATAGGCAAGTTATCTATACTGTAAATGGACTTGCCACTGGGACTCATTAGAAGTCGAACTACTACTGCAGTACACATATTTACTTTATCTTAAATGATTAAACCTTAGGCTATACCGTAAATGTACTGGTATGCCCTCTCTTTTATGTGTCTTCCGTGTCTAGTCACGTGCCTATATGTTTAGCACTTCCTCGGCCGTCCGACTAGAGCAAGTAACAAGAAGCTTACCGAACATGATTAAAATGCAGAGTTTACATTTTAAATTCAAATTTATTACAAAAGGCAAGAGGATCCAAAAGCTTGCTTTCGTCTCTCCTGTAACCGTCTGTGTGTGCTCAGCTCAGCACACATGCACACGTTACGAACGTGCTAGTAAGCTCATTGATTGACTCGTAGGCGTGCCGAGAGCAAACGCACACACTCGTCTGTGTGCCTACGTAGAGAGCAACGGAGAAATGCACAGCTTTGGAAATCTGACATTGACCTAGATTTATTTTGTAATAAATTGAAATTTCAAGTGTATTGTTATGCTATAAGAGGCTTCACTTTAATTCAATATCCGGGCAGCTGCTCGCAAGAGTTCAAAAGATGAAAAGTAGTACCTACTGTTTAATTAGTGTAAAAGGTTTAATAATTTAAGATTTAAGTAAATAAGTGTACAGTAATGCAGGAATATTTGTCTTAAATTTCAAATTTTCAAATTTACAAAAAAAAAAAAAAAATCCGTGTGTGTGTGTGTGTGTGTGTGTGTGGTAAATCGCGGTTTTCACTTATCGCGGGGGGTTTCGGTCCCAATTAACCGCGAAAAAGGAGGGATCACTGTATTAAAAATGATAAATGATACAATATGTATCAAGATATGGTTATGCAAGAGAGAGAGAGTAAGAACGACTCACATTCATCTTGCGGCGACAACGTGACAAGTTGAGAAGCACGCACACCCTCAACTGTCTGAACGTCTTCATCTCGTCCACTGGAATCTTCTGGAGCGCAGACTGATAGGAATGAGCTGCTTCTCTCACCTTACCTTGCTAAACACACATCAACACATAACATGCTTTATTTATTCTCTTTAGAGCATACAATTCCTGCAGGTTCCTATGAGTTTAACAAGTTACCTTGTACAGTTTGTCTCCCTCTTGGACCAATTTACTGATAAGAACCATTAAAATGTCTGGTTTGGATGTAGCCATGGCCCAGGTTGCTGGTCCTATATAAAAAACATGTAATACCTCAACAAAATAGAAATTTTGCTCCTCCAAGATAAAAGAAAAATGTATTGGGACAAATGTCCGAATAAACGTAGAATTTTAGCTCTTCCTAAACACACATCTTAGAAGGATGCGCCTCTTTGTGTTGTTAACAACGTGAGAGTAACAAATTGAAAGAAAATACACACTGACACGAATTTTACCTATTTTGGCCCCTTTTTTGAGCAGAGCAATGACGGTCGAAGTGTTTCTGCATCCGACCGCTCGATCCAGTGGCCGCATACCACTAGAGTCCACATGCTCCACAGATGCACCGTGGTCAACCAGATGCTTCACCTGACGGGTGACGCAAAGTACAGGCAAATTTGAGTAGGCTGCTTTGTTCAAAATAGAAATAGAAATGCTCCATCAGTTTTCACCGTGTTTAAAGACACTGACCACTTCGGGATCACCACAGAAAGCAGCAAGATCCAAAGGCGTCCGACCACTGCGATCGCTGTGCGTTGTGGCTGCACCTCTCGCCACCAGCTCTCTGACCAATTGGAGCTGGCCTTTCAGACATGCCCAGCTCAATGCCGTTAAACCTTCCTTGTCAGCCTGATCCAAGGACGCACCTAAAATCAATCCAAATGAACCGTAGTGCGCATTTACATGTACTGTATAAGGTAACGTAAAATAGATCACATATTCATTGGTTTGGTGTGAGTATATTTTGTAATTGAAGGTTAGTTTCTCTTTACCATGGTCCAACAGCAATTTGGCGGTGTTCATGTGACCTTCTGAGGCTGCTGTCATCAAAGCAGTGCGGCCCTGCTGATCCACCGTGTTGACCTGCGCCCCGTGATTTAATAACAACTCCACAACCTAACAGGGAGATGCAGACAGGAGACAGATAAAGAAGATAACAAAAATCTGTTTGAGTGTGTTTAGTGCTTCTACCTGCCAATGGCCTTGCCTGACCGCACACAACAGTGGTAAGACGCTTCGTCTACTGCCTTGATCCAAATCAGCACCTTGATCTAACAGCAGCTTGCAGACTGATAACCTGCCACCTCCTGCTGCTGCTGTCAGAGCTTTCGAGACAAAATGGCAAATGAAGATTATTTAGTAGTAATAATTAATAATTAATTCAAAAGATAAATAATAATGTATGTTTTTTTACATATAATCATTGGTAATTTAATTAATTAAAAATACAGTTAACGAAACATTAAACATTAATTAAAGAAACATAAAAGGATGTGATTGGCAGCTGCAGTAGGAGGACTCATGTAATATACGTGAAGGCAGATGACGCAGGGGTGAACAAAAACTTATAGGTTTTGAGTGATTTGTATGGTTCTAAATAACTGTGCCTTTTAAAATTGCAATATTTTGCCAATCTGGTTATCGGCCAATGGACCACCGCACTAATGTTTTGGAGAATGTAGGCAGAAACCGGAGTACCCAGAGGTGTTCAGTATTATTTCACCTCTCAGTTTTTCAGCATCTTTTTTCTTTAATTTACAATAATCTTAAATATTGCAGAGAAGGACTATTCAATGGTATCATCAAACCAGTCATAGTGACATTATATAACCATAATGTCAAACTATTAAGAGAAGGAACGTTTTATTCTTTTTTTTTTTTAAATTTATAAAATCGATTTTCGAACAAGACTGCTTGGTGGCCAAAATGGATGGATGGGTGGATGGATTGATTTTGGAACAAATTATCTCGATTGTGAATTGCAGTATATTGTCACACAGTCCTCCAGCTCAGCAAACTAATTTCCAGCCTCACCACACCTGCTCAACCCTTCTGCCAATCAGCCCTAAACACCAACAGCTGCTACCAATCATCTCAGTATATAACCCGTTCTCATCCTCGCCATACCTGCCAGATTGTCTTTATATGCCACGCCGAGCTTTCCAGTGATTCATCCTGCCTGTCTGCTCGTGCATTGATTCTGTCCGTCCCTGATTATCCGATAGCCTGCCAATTACATCTGACCTTTGGTGCTTCGACCCTGCCTGTATCAACTACCCGCTAACCTGACGCTCTTACCAGCCTGCCCAAGCCCCCGTCCCATCTGCTTCACCTCGCCCGACTGGCTGCCAAGCTCCTGCTCCGCGGAACCCGAACCCGAACCCGCCACCACTACGCCCCACTCTCGTCAGCGGCCACTCCAGCAAGTATCTTCTAGTCAATAAATGTTCATTCACTGCACTTGTCCGTGCTTTTGGGTCCTCACTCCTGCACCTGTAGCATATATAAAAATCTGGATTCTATTGTGAATGAATATTTTTGGCACACATCTACTCGTGGTGGTAATAATAATAATAATAATAATAATAATAATATCAAACCATGCTATTCATAGTAGCGTTATTAAACTGCAATGCAAAAGTAATCAGGTTATAAATTTGAGGGAAAGTGCAGAAAAAAAACTACGGTATCTAATGATGAACTTTGTTTCCCTCAAGTGTGCAATTTTCACTTGTGAAAAACCATCTGCACAGGAGTAAATGCATCCAATAAATGGGTAATGAAACAAACAAATGGATGTGTGCAATGGTCTAAGCAACAAAGTCCCTTTAAATTGCACAGCTTAAACTAGACCAAAAAAAATTGCCTAATGAATCTCGGCTATGAGTTGTCTCATCACTGGACATGGTGCAATTAATGATGGAGTTAAATAAAACATAAAAGAGGTTGTCAGTAGTCAACACTGAATATCATCTGTCATTAAATGCTGAATTGTACAGTTGATTTTTTTATACCTGTCTCTCCCCACAGACTATCAGGTATGTTGATCCCAGGTCTCTCCTCCTCTTTATTATTATCTTCCTCTGGAGGATCCAGGAGATAAGATACTACCTACAAACAAATGATGTTTATCACTATAATAGTGTCAGAGTCCCCTTGCTTACCCTATTGAGGACCAAAATGGATAAAACATCTGTACGTGTGTACCTCTGCATGGCCCATACTGGCTGCAGCGGTCAGCGCATGCTGTAGCGCCTGGCTCCTGCTCACCCCCCTCTGGCCGCAGCAGGAGGTGCAGCTCCACTCAGCGTGCTTCAGAAGGAAACGGAGCACGCCGAGGTGGCCCTGCTGAGCTGCATGTACACTGACACATCGACCTGAGCTGTCAACGTGACCAACCTGAGCAGAAAAAGACGCACATGGCTTTATTGACAGGAACCGTATTGACCAACAATGGTACTTCAGAGTAATATAGAGCCACGTTGCAATGATTGTTCGCATTAACCCCTGGGGGAAATTTTGACTCAACTTGGGCTTTTAGATGTTGGTATTGATGGTATCAAAGGAAAAACATACAAAACACAACACACACGCACACACACACAAGGAGGCTAAAATATTGCATAGATTCTCAAAACATGTCGACTTTCAATATGCCATTGTCCTGCCGTCCCTTCTAAACGCTTGCAAACGGGAGGTGGAGCGGTACACCCTGTCGACCTCAAATTTAGGCCATGTCGGGCTCATTTGCCACCACTAAAAAGTGGAAATACTGTCAGTTTTGGACATATTGAAAGCTGATGTCGTATTATGTATTTCCCACGATGTTTTTCACTAAACCTATCAACAGACACTCGCACACATTATGCAATAGATTTTTTTGTGTTGAGACTGCAAAACCACCAGGGGTGGTCAGCGGACAACTTATGACATTTGCAAGCCATTCTTAGCTTGACTCCCATAATGCAAAGTTCTTACTATGCATTGTGGAACTTGTAGTTGACCAAAGGAATCGGTAGAATATATGTATATATGTAAATTTACATATGTATGGATAGGGCTGATGCCCCTGAACATTTTGAGGCGTTAAAAATATTTATATTTGATGATGTTATGACCCTTTCAAAATCAGCCCACGTTGGGTGATAACAAGGCCAGGTTAGTAAAAATTCTGCGGACACCCAGAGGTTAAACTAAAGGAAATTGGTTAAACCCCTTGTATCAAGGATGTGTTCTCACCACAAAAAATGTATTTCGGGATGAAAAAGTTCATGAACTTTGTGGCAGGCATTACCTTGGCTTTATGCTGACAAAGTAGTGTGATAATATCCAGATGTCCAGCAGAAGCAGCAAATCCTAGTGCAGTTAACCCCTCTTGTGATTGAATATCAACCTATACAAATTATGACAAGGTTTTAGCTTTAACCCAGTGTCCTGTCAAATCAGTATTTGCAATTTTATTCATTACCTGAGCTCCATGGTCAAGTAAAAGAGCTACGACATCACCATGGCCCAAATGAGCATGAACACATAGCAACGGGGCATTATTGAGGACACCGCTCCGATAATCCACATCAGCCCCGCTCATAATCAACAATCTGCTCACCTGGATAGAAAGGAAAGTAAGTTAAAGTCTGCCTGTTTTCTGTAATACTGCATGCACAAAAGACCCAATGGAGACAGGTAGACCTGAACGCCATAATGCATTTTAAAGAGAAAATAGTGGGAAACAAACATTTTTAATTGCAAATATTACTTTAGTTAGTTTTACTTGAGGGATATGCTATATTATATATATATATAT
>NC_142384.1:2398059-2400559 GCF_059441005.1 Hippichthys cyanospilos | reverse complement strand
GTGATTTGTAATTGGACTTCATAAAATTTCATGGATATTTATTTTAAATGATTAATTTTTTAAAGTTTTGACAGCATCATGTATAATGACAAGTTTTAAAGGCTGATGCGGGTTTATTGACATTTAAAAGCTCTGGAAGATAGCCTGTGTAGCCCAGTAATGCGTACGTATGCACATGAGGGCTATTTATTTGAGGGTCTGAGGTCACAGAAGGTGTCCGTGTGAAAGTCACGGCCCGCCACTACTATATACGATATTTTTTTATTCATGTACTGCCTGGTAAAAAGTGTCCATTAGTACCAGTGAACTGGATTATTAATAGATGCTTTTGATAACATTCTAAAAGGTTCACGTAGGGTACAGATGATCAATAACCAGTGTTGTTAGTAATGCAATACAAAGATAATGCAATTACTTTTTGCTGTAACGCGGCACACACACAAAAAATTGCAATATTTTACTTTGTACAAATTGTCACGTTTTGATTGGGTTTGTTGCTATCCTCGCGTTGTGTTGTGTTGGTTCAGGTCCTTAGTTCATGTTTCCTTCACGTCTGTCTCATTAGTTAACCTGCTTCCCCAGCCTATCGTTTTCCTCCAGGTGTTTCAACGTTGTTGATTATTTTTTGCGTCTATTTAAAGTCCTTGTCCGCGTCGAGTCAGTTGTCGGGTCATTGTGTTTGTACATACCATGCAGCACTAGTCCTCTCAGACCTTCCTCCTCGAGCCTCGTAGTCCCCTGTCGCTGTCCCCCGTAAGTTTATATTTACTTCTTGTTCTTTTGCTACTTTGTACGTGCTTTGCCATTGTTGTTCCTGCCTTATTTTTCCTATAAAACAATTTACTTTTGAGTCATCTGCCCTGCATTCCTGCACTTTATTGGTTCACCTCTCCCACGTCCTGCACCCTCATCACCCTAACCCGACAAGAGTTTACCTTGTAGATGTGAGCCTTCAAGATGTGATGTCCCAGCTCAAGGGTCTGCTGATGGTTTAGCTTCCCTCCCTGTCTGCAGAGCCAGAATGCGAGCAGTGTGTGACCGCTCCTGCAGGAAAACAATCATCGCTATCTTCAGCATTCTAGTTTTATTGTGTGTGTGTGATCTGGTTCTAAAGGAACAATTAAAACACTCAGGACATGCTGAGATTTAATTAATTCCACTTCTTTTCTAGTGAGTGTTTATCAAAATACCTGGGGTCACAGAGGAACCTGTTATCCTGCCCTTCCTCCCGCCACACAAGCCATTCCCTGAACGAAGTGTGGTTTAGCATCCTACTACCGTCTGCTCGCTGCTGGAGGAAGGGCAACAGCTGCTCCAGACGCTGCATGAACTCTGCCCACTGCATTGCCCCACCAGTCAGCGTGCCGGCATTAATCACCTCAAAAAGCTGAACAAATACATTGAGTTACTTTGCATTGAACTATTCAAGATTCAACTGTTTTACAGTAGTACAAAACTCAGTTCTAATGGAGAGGGGTCATTGTCCCCTCCGTTCATCCGTCCATCAAAAAAAAGAGAAAAAAAACATGTTGCTCAACTGTAGCCAGACCCGTGGATATTTGGCAGAAAATTCAAATCTACTCGCCTATTTTTTTTTTAACCCACAATAGCAGAAGAAGACCAAAACGGAAATTGGACCGATGCAACCTTCAGCATTGGCGTTCATGTCAATACAAAAGGATTTACAATTGGAAATGAAACGCATAAACTCTACAAGCAAGTCATTGAAGTCTTTCTGAGGAAATAAAGACGAATGGATTTTGTATTGAAAGAATTGGGAGACACACGTTATATTTCATTTTTAATGTTTTCACAATTTTAGTTTGTTCACATTCAATTAGTGGTAAAGAAATAAAATGATGTTCTTATATTAAAGTGCAATTTGTAATTTAGCGTACAATCTTGTTTAAACTTGCCTGCTTTTGGTGTCACGTTCTGTCTGGGTTTTTCCGGTTGTGGCTTTATTTTGTGGAGTTTGGCTTATTTTGCTTTTGGGTTCGTGTTGTTTTTCCCTGGGGTCTGTCGCTAGTGTAGTTTGTGTCACCTGTCATGAGCGTGTTCCCGCTCTCGTGTAGCTCTAGTGTTCTGCAAGTAATAAATCATTTTATTGAGCCCATCTTGTTCTGCCTCCCTGCATTTTGGATCCACACTCCCACATCTGTTGCCAACATGCCACACCGGCATGACACTTGGTGGACTTCATAAAACTTTGTAGACAAATAATTTAAAATTATTATTAATTATTTTAAGTTCTGGCAGTATCACGTATAACGATAAGTTTCAATTGCTGATGCGGGTTCATCGATGTTTAAATGCTCCGGAAAATAGCCTGTGTAGCCCATTAATGCGTACGTGTGCTTCAGAGGGGGCTGAATCACTGAAGGCCTACGTGTGAAACGCACAGACCACCACTGATGAAAACGAAAGCTTTTTGTAGATTTGGACATTTCTTTCTTTTTTCTTTTTTTCAATGATGGATGGTTTTGTTTTTAACTTCAGT
>NC_142384.1:2113059-2128059 GCF_059441005.1 Hippichthys cyanospilos | reverse complement strand
TTGGCCCTGAACAGTAGGGTGGAGGGAAGCAACAGGAACCCATGAAGGACTTCCCCACGACCCAGGCGAAGCACACTCGTTCGGTCCCGCACAGGAGACAGGAAGGGAGGCTCACCTATAATTTTCATAACCACAAGATCAAAAAACCGAATTGCTCCTATTCGGCAGGAGCTTCCTTAATTTTTTTGTACATTTTTTGGTTGCCCTTTTTTGCCGCTCGCTTCGACCGAGATACAGAAGAACTGTATTACTTGGGAGCTCCAGGTCGTCCAGCAATCACTGGTGATATAATCTCCAGAGACTGGTGAGGACTAGGGAGCGCGATTCTAGCAACATAAGAAGTAGAATTGGAAAGGTTGTGTCCGGTATAATTTGGTATAGCCGGTGGAGTATCAGTGTAAGGGTGCTGTTGTGGTGGATCAGTGTGAGTGCGTCTTGGTGATGTGGGTGTTTGGGGTGTGTATGTATGAAGTCTAGGCAAATTATCATCATGATTGGCATTCCGAGGTGGGAGGGTAAAAAATGCAGAATAAGTAAAGAACCAGGCAATTAAAACCAATTGACTAACTATACCAAGCCATAGTAACAGGGAGATTATTCCCCATACTATGCCCCATAGTACTAGCTTGACTGTGCGTATAACCCAGACTTGGCTGGAGCTGGTGCGGCACTTAAGCCGTGTCACCAGGCCCATAACATACAAAGCCAAAGCCATGGCTAGCACACCTTCAAGAATAGTAGCCCCGTAGACTAGAGGGAAGAAAAAGGCAGACACAACGTCTAACACCAGCCAGCAGAGCAGCAGGACAGTTTCCGCTATCCCCACAGCTGTGTTGAGGTTGATTTTCACTCGCCCATGCATGTACACAAGAAAAAGGCCCATGCCATACGTGTAAGTACGGAACAGCAGCCTTAATACCAAAACTTTGGATATAGAAACAATTAGAATTAAAGGTCGAGTAAATTGTCGCCAATCCCAATAGCCAGTGCAGCTATATCCTATCCAAATAGCAAAAATTATCCAAAATTCAATTTCATTACTTACTTCAGTGACGGTGCCAGGTCGTCCGTAAGTAGTATGATTGTTTGCCATGGTTCAGCAAGGTTACCTTTCCACCTTTGAGTGCTCAGCTTGGACCCGAGAGACCAAGTGACTAGCGTGCCGCTGAGCCGCGGCTCTTATAGGCAGTTTGGCTCCACCCCTCGGGCGCGGTTTCATTTCGTGGGCTGGCTTTTGCGTCATCGGAGGTTGTCTTGGGTCGTCCCCTCGGTGAGATGAATCGCTGGACTCCGCCCTTGGTGATGAGGTAGATACATCCTGCAACGGCGATGATTCCGATCGCCAGCAGAATCCATCTCCACAGTCCCCCAATTGCTTCAGCCATCCAATCTCCAACAGCAGACATCCCTTCCCCCACGATCTCAACGCTGGTTCTAATGGCTGCCTTGGTGGTTTTGACAAAGGCCAGGCCAACCACTTCGTACCATGCGCAATCATGGAGGTCAGTGCCGCTGCCACACTGCAGCCAGTGTTCAGCGGGGGAGTGACAAGTCCCGTTGTTGTAGATCTTATTCGGGCCCACCCAGTCGTAGCCAATCACTTCCTGTCCCCAGCACAGGCTCCTTCTGAGCGCGTGTTCTTCAATGACTTGGCGAAGGGGATGAGGTTGATTAGGCCTGTATCTGGAGGGTGCAGTCCGATGTCTTGCGATGAACAGTTGGTAGTCTTTCATCCATTTCTGGCAGAAAGTCTCATTTCCGTGTCGATTGCGTTTCCATGTCCCGTCGGACTGCTTTGTCCAAAGGGCTCCTTCATCGTCAGTAGAACCGTCATCAGGAAAGTTCTCTTGACAATAATCTTTCCACTGGGGCCAAGTGTTGCAAGGTCGTCGGGCCAAAGTAACTGAACATTGAGTCTTTTCTTTGTTACAAATCATCCTCCAAGGTCTAGGAGTGGCATACAAGTACGGAGTGTACGAGGGCCAAATGTCCTGTTCTTTGGAGTAGACAGTTGCAACATACTGATACTTGACCCAGTAGTTGGTCGACACATTTAGGCAAGGCATTACATATTGTTTCATTTCAGTTTTCCAAAAACCCCACCATGTTCTTGTGAGATCTCTGGTGTGGAATTCTTTCCATTGCTGTAAGATTCCCTTCACAGTTTTGTTAGTTTTTAGGCCAGAACAATTATATAACCATTGCACCGAAATTAGCTTTTGAACTTCGTATAGGGGGCACCTTGGTGAGTTCCCTACAGACCATTGTTGTTGGTGCAGAGCGTCGTAGATTCTATCTGCTACGCATTTATCAATTTTGTCAAAATCATTTTGTGGTACAGACATCAGATCATCTGGGTTTGGGAGTCGCTGAACCCACATGTTCTGAGGCGTTTTGAAAAAATGGTGAGAGCCTTGGGTGGTTCTATATTCATACCAGAGGTCAAGTCTTTTCTCCCATAGCCAGGGGAGAGACACATTCAACCAATGTTCATAATCTACTTTAGTTATTGGTTGGATGGGGGAGTCTACCCAGAGGTTTGCTACCTCAAATTCAGGGTTAGAAATGCTTGTGGCTACTAAAACCTGGAATTGTTCAGTACATTTACTGCCAACATTCCAATAACACTTTGAAAGTTTTTGTGCCAAAAGACATACATTTGTTACCTGATGCTTTGTTATGTCAAGTTTGTGTTTAGCTAGAACTTTTATAGATCTCCCCAATCTTTTCTTATTTCTAGCTCTAAACGGCGCATGACGGTTAGCGGGGACTGGTGCCGGAGTGGTTAACAATTTTTCAGGCACACAATTTAATTTCAAACAACTCCAACAAGGTTCCCACTTAGGGCGGAAATCAATACAAGTGTTATTTGGTTTTGGAGCGTCTCTTACCCAATTGGTCCCCTCGATCCATTCTCCGTCATCACGCCCGGGAAGGGGAGAGCAATATGACGAATAGTGCCATTTTCCTGTTTCATTCCCTATTTTAATCCAATTTCTTCTAACTAACCTAGTTTCTTTCTTTATCAACAAAATGATTTCAGCTAGAGTGTCCAATTTTCCAGCAAGCATCCACACATCATGGACTGTGAATTCAAAGTCTTCTTTGTGGTCTCGAAACGTTGTTGCATTCTTCAGGAGATCAATCCCTGTCTTGACTCTGGGTTTCAAATCGTCCTTAACTTTTCTGATAAGTCCTTCGAGCCCCCCAGAATCAATCAGTGGGTATGGGTAGGTCCATTGTATCTTGATCTTCTTGCTTCGGGTTTTCCAACAGGTCTGGTTGTATTCTTTGCTTGTTCCATATTCGAATTTTGTCATTTCTAGCGGGTCAGGCTTGACAATTTTTCTGCAGCTTCGTATGTCACCGAACCAGCAGTTGAGCCATACTGCTACTAAGATTATCGTACAACAAGTAAACAGTATTCGGCAAACATATTTTTCCCAAGGTATCTCATCCAAAGGCAAGATGGATGGCTTGTATAGAGGGAAGCCTCTGCTGGGGCTGAAATCCTGGGTAGATATCATCGGAGGTTCAGCTTCTTCAATAGGCACCAATTCTATTTCTTCCATTGACTGTGGTTGTTGGCTTACAACCACTGGTTCCTCATAGTGGTGCACCACTTTAGATGGGTCTTCAGGTGCATCACTTTGAGGAGAGCTTGGATCGTTGAGGAGTTCTGTGTTCTTGTATATCGGTTCAATGTTGGCATAAATCAATTGCGGGGATGTTTGGTGGAGGTAGGAGCCCGGTTCTGGTTCGTTGTCCATGGGGTCTTCTAAGTGGAGACCGCTCTCCAAGAGGTCTTCTTCGATGCTCTCTTGCTGGATGTCTGCCACTTCTGACCCTTCGCTCCTCTAATCCTCTTGTAGTCTTCAGCCATCGCCCACTTCCACGCAGTGACTTGGACCACGCCTGGTTTGGGGGAGGGGCCTTCAACCTCTTGGTCCCGCCCTTCTCCTGGCAGTTCCTTAACTCCCGCTGCGCGGTTCTTGTGTTCCTCTCTGCTCCAAGCTCTAATTGGTCTTATTTGCAATACCTGTATCAATTCTTCGTACACAGGTTGCCTCCATTCATCCAACAGTGAGGTCAATTTCCAATAAGAGTTTCTGCTGGACTCATGGTTTCTTAAGCATGAAAAAGTCGGTGGGTTGTCTCGGCAGAAGTCTTCTCCTACAACTTTCACAATCAGCACTTGTTTGAAGTTGTTGTAGGTCCCAACTGCTTCTTCAGCTTCTCTTTTCTTGGTTTCCAAAAACATGGCTCTATCGTTTGTCCACAGGAGTTCATTGTCCTCCTTGGTGGTCCTGGAGATCTCGATGTAAGGCGGTTGTACATTATCATAGTAGTTTGGTCCCCATCTGACAAGTATGTCCTCATCCTGGTGGGCATTCAGCACCCAAGGCAATCCAGGGGGGAATTTTGTTCTCCAAAGCTCAGTTCCTTGTCGAGGCGTAGGATACTTGAGTATTGCTTCCGCATAGCACCACTGCGGGTTGCTAAACAGATTTGGCATTGAGCCCCAGTCCTCCTGCAGCTGTTCTTTGGTTTTCTTGGGTTCGGAGTAATCTCCGTTGCGGAAAGTGATGTCGGTTTCAATGAGATAATTATGAGACATCTTACCGATGCATGAATGTGAGTAGTCCAGGCGTCCTCTAAGCATAAAAGGAAATTTCTTACCTGCACGTTCTCTTATCAAGTCATTCAAAGCATGGTAATTTGTGTATATTTTCGCCTTCTCTTCTCCAATAGATTGTATCAAAACTTCGTTTTCCAGTTTCTTCTTCTCTTTGTCCGTTTCAGTCGTGTGGTCAATATGCACGTAGTCATGATCCTTGTAGAGCGCACCATGGATCATTGCTCTGTTTCTGTTGTTTCTCCCTCCACTGAGGTCGTTTTGGGTTCCAATTGCCGGCTGCATGCTTCACCAAGTATGGCCAGGCGGTTCTCGGTTCCCTCGGTCTTGGTTGACGGTCTCTTCCACAGCCTGGAGAGTTCCTTCTCTGCTGACTCTTTGCTCAGATGTCTAGTCAAGATTGGAAGCTTGTCGGTCAGGCTGGGCTTTTTAAGCTTGGGGGGCGGAGCCTCAGTTGGTTCCTCCTCTTCTGGGGACTGCCCTTTTTTGGATTCTTCTGCTTTGTCATCATTCATCTCTTCATCCGCTGTTTCAGTTTCTTCACCGGATTCTGCTGAATTTCCACTTATTGGTTTTTCTAGGTAATTTTCCGCGGTCCCCACCCCCAGCTTTATGGCCAAGGCATAGATCCCATCATAAGGTATCATCGTGACTTGGAAAGCGATTTTGATTATGACGGCTTGTTCCGGGTGTCGTATTCTCCCAGGGCGTGGTCGGTACCAGAGTTTTCCAAATTCTTCTTCTCTGGGTGTCCTGCTTCCACTGCTGGTGTACGGCGCCAGGTGGTAACAAATTACCTTCTTCTTGTACTGCAATTCTTTTTCTGTGAGATCTAGGGCAGTGACATAGGTGTGTAGTGCACTGTCCGCTCCAATGATCTCTTCGGGTGCTTTTGGTCCATCTTCCCATTCCTGGGTCGCTCCGGAGTGAATCATTTCTTTCAACAGTCTAGCCCAGGTTGTCAGTGTCCACAGGCCTTGTGTTGCGTTTTCCAATTTTCTCCTCACTTTGTTGATTTGTGGATCTTCTCCGTAGCTTTCCACATACATCACACTTGATACAGGCTCCACCAGTCGTCGGAGCCACGCCGGAACAGAAGAAGGAGCTTCAGGCCAATTCTGGGCTATCAGCACCTCCAACTGTTTACTCCACTGGCCGTTGCCCACCCCGTGTGTAAGGAGAGGTGGCAACGGAATCAGCGGGGTTACTGCTCTTGTCAGTTCTCCTCCAGTTGCTTCATTCAGTTGGACAAGTTTTCCTGCCGTTATGTTTTCCAAGCACTGGTCACAGAATCTCACCTCAAAGCCGTCCCACACACAACGGCACTTCCCGTCAGTTGGGTCAGCTTTGCTGAGATCCAGGCTCCACTGAGCGAAGAACTTGATCCTTGGTAGTGGATTCATTCTGCATAGCTCACAAACATATGAGTCTAATACTTTGGCCGGAGAGATTCTTCCTTCCAGGCCATAGCCTCCCTCCGCTTCAATCTGCTCCTCCGGGCTCAACTCAAGATCCGTTGGCTTCAAGTAGCTGGCTCCGGAGAACAGAGTGCGCAGGGCGTTTGGTCTCAGGCAAATGACACAGGCTTCTTGATCCAGTGTCCATTCGAAGTGTTCATCTGCATCCTTCAGCAGATATCCTTTCTTGGCATTGCTCAAATTCATGAGCGCTCTTCCAACATAAATTCCTCCTGCGGTTCTTCGTGTGACGACCGCTCCTCTGACCGCGGCAATGCGGACATAGGGTGGTACAAATTCTGATGCCATTCTTCTTTTGTTTTAGTTACTCTTGGTTGGAGCTGAATCAGCTGATAGTGGTTTGAGCTGCTCCACTCCTTGAATTCCTCGCTTCTTTAGACGCACTGTATTTCTGTCTAATATTTCTTCAACAATGTCAGTTCGGTCATACTTAGCTTTTACTGCAAGATGGCTTGGCGCTTCTCGGGACTTGATCCAGACTCGCTGACCAACACGAAATGGGCATTTTCTTGCTGGTTGAGTCTTTATATCTGATGTTCGCCCCGCCTCTTGGGCAACGAAAGGCCGTTGGTTCAATTCTTCCGAAGGGGAGGGTCTGTCAGTTCGACTTCTCCCGTTCAGGTTGACGCCCAGTTCCACCAATTTTTCACTCCATTCTTTTCCATTTGCATTTTTTCCTAGCCAATTCTTGACTAGGCCAATGGTCCTTTCAGCAACGCCGTTGGCTTGTGGTGTGTAAGGGGGCGAGTAGATCCTTGTCACTCCCCACTTTTGACACCATTTGTCCACTTGAGCGTTCTTGAAATGAGTCCCATTGTCTGTTCTTAGTTCCTTTGGTATGCCAAGCCATTTGCATCCCTCATTCAGGGTTTTTATGACACTATTGGCGTTAGCTTTTCTCACTGCGTTCACGCCAAAGTGTCCTGACATTGAGTCCACAAGCACAATAAGGTACTTCTCACCTTTAGTGCCGTTTACTCCCATGGGTCCTGCTACGTCCATGCAGATTGATCCCCAGGGAACAGTGCTCTTGATTGTCAGTCCATCCGCCCGCTGTCATCGTCGTCCTGCGTTGTATTGGTTACATGGTACGCAGTCGCGTAGAACTTCGCGGATTTTCTTGTCGGGAATCCAAAGTTCCAACTTTTCCAACTCTTTTCGTGTGGGCAAAGGGCCTCCGTGGCCTAGCGCTTCATGTACGGCCGTAACCACTTCCCTCACGAACTCTTCTGGGACCACTCTTCCACGCGGGGTCTTGTCCCAGCTTGTTGCTCCTACAACTACAACTTTTCTCTCTTGGACGTATCGGTCAACTTCATCATTACCTTTCCAGTGAGCCCCCTCCTTGACGTGGGCTCTCTGGTGGACAACATCAATGTTCAGGTATAACCTTATCTCGGCTATCTTTTTCCATAGCTCACTATGTGCAATAGGTTTCCCTTTTGCGCTCTCGTAACCATTCTCTTCCCAGATGGTCAGATCTTCCATGAGAGCTTGGGCACAATAGTGGCTGTCAGTTATGAGTCTCACTCGTTTTATGTTTCTTGTCATGACTTCCAAAAGTCCTTCCAGCACTGCTGTAGCTTCTCCTGCTTGTGCACTGCCGGATGTTTTTCCTTTGCGTCTTATTTGTTCTTCCCCGTTTTCTTTAAGTATGAAGCCCCAATGGGCTTTTTGATCTTCGGCTTTCTTCGAGCCATCGGTGTAGAGAACCCAGTCATAGGGCTTCTCTTTTTCTTTTTCTTCCACCTTTGGCTTTTTGCCAGCCTTGTCAGGTCCGATTTCCAGGTCGGGGTCCAACAGGATGTCTTCCCATCTTCCCCATCGGACGTTAGTGGCTTTGGTGCTCTCGAGGGTTGCTTTTCTCAGGAATCGGTGGACATTGCTTTGAGTGACCACCTTGATGCCTTGTCCTTGGGCCAAGTCTTTCAAAGAGCTCCAATACTTGGCAATTATTGCTAGCTCCCTTTCTTCTTGTGGAAACTTCTTCTCCACATCATCCAGTGTGTAGGTCCACAAGGCAACTAGTCCTGCTCCTTCGTTGCTGACGCTTACCATTGCATCTTCTCCCTCGCAGAGTATAACAGCAACTAATCTTGCTGTTAAGCTTCTTGTTTCTAGTCGCACAGCTTCCCTGACTGCTTGTTTCAGGTTTTCCAAGTTTTGTTGGTCTTTTGCTGACCATGTCCATAGTTTCTGATCATCCGCTGTCTTCCTCAGCTTGGCGTACAGCGGTCGTGCATTTTTCTGGTAGTAGGGAACATGATCTCTGACGTAGTTGCACAATCCCAATATTTTTTGCAGGTCATTCTCGGATTTCGGTGGCTGGATTGCTTCAATCTTGTTCCGATATCCTTCTGATAGTCCCAGGTCCTCAGTCACTTGAAAACCCAAGTAGTCCACTTGGAATCTTGCAAGTTGGCATTTCTTCAGATTGAGTTTGAGACCTGCGACTGAGACTCTTTCAATCACCTTTTGCAGCGTGTCCAGATGTTCTTCTTCCGTGTCACTGGCAATGAACACATCGTCAATGTACACTGTGACATCCAGTCCATCCAGCACTTCCAAAACTGCTGTCTGGAACACGTTGGGTGAATTCTTGTAGCCTTGTGGCAATCTTTGCCACACATAGGCTTTGCCTTTGTGGGTGAAGGCTGTTTTTCCTTGCGAAGCTTTGGCTAGTCTCATGGAGAAAAATCCATTTGCAAGGTCAATGCACGATTTGTATTTTCTTACTGTCAGAGTCTTTAGTGAAGCTTGGGGGTTGATGAGGCTAGCTCGATTCGCTACTGTCCGGCGATTGAGAGCTTTAAAGTTGATCACTGGCCTCCATCCTCCTCCAACTGCATCTGGTTTCTTCACGGCTTGTATTGGGCTGTTTGTGATGGGATTTTCTTCTCTTCTGATTATGTCAAGTGCCAATAGTTCTCTCACTATTGTGTCCATTTCTGCTACAGCTCCCGGATTGATTGGGTACTGTCTCACTGGTGGGTGCACTCCTCCTTCGATTGTGTGCACATACCTTGGTCCAAGGTCTCCGCAGTCGTTCTTGAAGTGTGCCACAACTGCTTTGTCCAAGATCTTGGCCAATTTTTCTTTTCCTTCAGGCGACAAATCGCTATCTTGTACTTGTTGTTCTCTTACAGCGGGCACGTCCACTGGCTTGTACCATTCTTGCGGTGGTGCAATTCCTGTTGGACCTACTCGTATTGCTTTCATCTTCAGTCTTTTCAATCTCTTCTGCATTGATTGTCGCTTGTTTTTGGGTCTTTGCATTTCTTCCAAATCTCTTAATGACAATAAATTGTAAGGGCCAAGGATCCAAACAATTCCTAGCCATATTCCATATTTCATTTGTTCTCTTCGTCCATTTGCAACTATTACTGATAGGTGTCCTAGTGGCTTTAAGGCTCTACGGGTCATCGACACCTGTGCTCCTGTGTCCACCAAGTAGGGTACTCCCTCGATGTCAGCATAGAGACAGTCTCCTCTTCGGTAGGCACCTTTCAACAGAATGACCCGTGCCTCGTCTGCCATCATTGCTGGGGCTCTCCAGAGCTCGCTTCTTTACGAGCTTCATGGAGAGCCTTCTTTTCTTCTGGTGTCATTTTCAAATATTCTTCTTTTGAGACATATGCTCCAGGTCCTGTCTTTTTGTAGACCTGCTTTAAGTTGCTGTTTGAACTTTGTCCTTGGTCTTCAGCTGGTTTCTGTTGTCGATCCTTTGAGTAGTTCGACCTTGATTGTTGTTGAGGCTTACTGTAGGCTTGCTTTTGTTGTTGTTGTTGTTGTTGTTGCTGTGGTCTCGGCGCTGGCGTTTGTTCATTCCCTCGCGAGCGATTAGGGGTGGCCGAGGCCTTCCTCTTCTCACTGTAGTGCTTGGCCAGCCGGTCCCATTGCTTGATTGACGCCTCAATTTTGTTTAAAGTTGCATCTGGACCCATCCTTATGAAAGTTGTATCACTTCCTCTTTCTTCTGTAATTCTTCTTAACACTTTGACATATCTAGTAGGGGTTATGACTTGTTTCAACTTGTACCACACATTCAGTAGTGTTACCCCTTGTTTCAGTTGGTCTTTGGCTCTGTCGATGTAGGTATCTTCATCCTCCTCTTCGTCATCCACCCATCTTTTGTAGACCTCGTCTGCAGTTTCTTCCGGGCCGACGGGATCTCCGGTGACGAATTGGAGCCACATCTTCTTTGCCACTTCTCCCCATGGTGCATCTCGGACCAGGGGCCATATTGCATACAAGTATTCTCTTGTTGTCTCTCTTTGGTACTTGGGTCTAACCATTGTTTTCAGGGCCTTGAAGGCTTTCATGTCCTTCTCAGGGTTTTCGTGCACAATTCCATATCCCACGTTCTGGACAGGTTGGTCAACCGTGGCCTTGATTCCCCTTTTTGACAAAGTCACTACTCGTGGTGTTGTTTCGAGCGGTGCGGGAGCAGTTGTTGTAGGCTCATCGTCTTGATCCAACTCTTCATAAGCTTTGAGCGCCGCTTTAGCATGATCATAAACGGCCTGCTTCAAAACTCTGCCCATTACGTCATACAAGATAGTCACGAATCCCTCTCTGAAGTTCTTGGTTAAGTCTGTGCATCTCACTAGATTGTGGTATGTCGGCAGTATCAGCAGATTCATGGCATCACTGTAGGTGATCCTCACATTTATGGTCACCTTTTCTTCTTTTCTTTCCAACCAAAACATGGGATGCAAGTACTCTCTTTGTCCTACTTCGGGTATGAAAGTCTTCCTCCCATCCTTGGTCATGAGACATCCTATCTCAGGATTTTTAGCCATTCGTTCAGACGCACGGTGGATGTCCAAAATTGGCTGCGGCTTTTTAATGCCCTTGCGAGTAGCTCCCCTAATCACCTTCAGAGCCTGACTCCCCGTACTTACGGGGGAGGCCGATGATATTACGGACTGTCGATCCTCTTCCTCAGCAGAAGTCCCTCCGTCAGTGCCTGCTGTTTCGGGCACTCGCTCATCTTCGGATGTTTCGTTCTCATCATTGCTGAGGTTTTCTTCCTCACTCTGCGGGACCTCTGGTACTGGTTCAGGGAACGCAGCCATGCCTTCGTCGTCAGTGTTGTTGTCTGCGCTCTGAGGTGTTGCTCTTAGTGCTTCTAAAACTTCGACACGAGGGGTTCGCGGTGGTAGAGGGCAATAGGAGTCCGTTGACTCCGGTGGTGTTGCGGCTGCAGGGTCAAATGTTACCACAGTGGTCTGACGTCTTTTCTTCTTTGCTTGCTCCTCTCGGGGCGAGCTATTTTTTGCTGGAGTTGCCGGTATCCCGCTGGGGGTTGGTGCTCCTCCGCTCACGTTAACCATTCGTTCTGCTTCATCTGCTATCTCTACTTCTTCATTTCGTACAGGTACTGTTTTGGTTCTTGGTGTGGGTACAGGCGATGGTGTGACACTCCTTGGCGTGGAGGTCAGAATGGATGAAGCCACGCTGGGTGGTTTCAGCCTCGCAGGTTGTCTCATTTCCTGCTGTTGTTGAGCTTCTTGTAGCTGTTGCTCAGCTTTCTTGAGAGCTTGTTCCAAGTTAACTCTCATGGCTTCCTGTTCTCTTTCTTTTTTCTGCCCCGTAGATATCCCTATGACAAACTCTACGTTTTCTCTGGCAGTCAAAGAAGACACATGTACCTTGAGGGCTCCGGCGGCGATGTCTTCAGCAATTTTCCATGACATCCGTCCGGACTTGATTCCATTTACATCAATGGCCACTCTTCTGGCTCCTCGTTCCAATGCCATGTCTACTGCAGTGGCAAGGCTTTGGGCCATTTCCTCTAGGTAGTTTTTTTGTTCCACTTCGATTCCCCACTTCGGGAAGCGAACATGTACCAAAAGATAATGATTGGAGGCTCCGCCGCTCAACACGATGAAGCGATCTCCGGTGTCTTGGTCCAGGAAGTCTATTCTTTCTCTTCTGTAATCATCTGCCCCTTCACTTAACAATTCCGTTCGGAATTTCTTGTCATAAGGAAATAGGGTCTCATCCGTGATCATGATGAGGGCATCCCCTACTATGTCCCAGATACTACCATAGTACTGGTACAGGGTGATTCCGTTTCCCATGTAGGTTCTCTTGGAAGACGGCATAGGTGGCAGAGATTCTGTCCTCACGAGAGGGCTGAATTGTGATAAGTAGCTCTGTCTCTTGGGAGGTTCTCGGGAACTTCCTTCGGTGCCTGTCACCACCTGGTCTTGATCTTCCTCCTGATCAAGATTTGTGATTTCCATGTCCGAGTCGTTTCTTTCGGACAGGGGTGCGACTTTTCCTTTTTTCTTCTGAACTATTTGAGCTATCTTGTTGTAGAACTTCTGATGCTCGGTGTAACGGGGTGACGCTTTCGTCTCTTTTGGGCCGATCAGCTCACTGGAAATTCTTGCTTCAGCGGCCAACATCTTCACTACGGCGTCCCAGACTTGCGCAGTGCTTGATAATGTTATCACATTGTATTTTTCCAGCATTCCAATCCACCATTTGAGCCACCCCTCGGCTTCGTCCTTGGAATACTTCACTGTGGGGTGTCCTGTCACTAGGATCAGCTGGCCTCCAACGCCAGTGAGCTGGGTGTAGAAGATTCCGCTTGTTCTGACGGCTTCTTCCACTTTTTTGTCCAGGTCTTCTGGTTTGGTGGATGGATTCAACAGTTCGAGTGTTCTCTTTTCTTCTTGGGGCCAATACTGCAAGCCCCCTCCGTACAGCACAAGCTGTACTGGTAGGTCATGTTGTCCAAAATCTTGAGGTGTTGGTGCCTCTTTCATGGCTCCCTCTTCAAGGGAGAATAGACGGTTTTCTGTCGTCTTGCTGCTAGTGGCCATTGTCTTCCCTAGCAATTTCTTCTTATGTTGTAGGAGTGAAACTGTCGTTTTCCGAAGCCTCCCCTTTGCGCCTTGGGGCAGGGACGTACTACAGTTTCTGGTTACTCAGCTTCACTTTCTATAGCGTTGCTTCAAACTTTTCCAAGACTTCCAACTTAAGCTCGTCGTCTCTTCGTTGGATGTCTTCAACGGTGGGATGTTTTCTTGTCGATGGTTCTAGAGTGTCTTCATTCAAAAGTCACTTTTACTTGTGCACGCTGGTAGGCGAATTCCACGCTGCAAGTCACTAGGATCCACAGGCAATAGAACCCAAGGGACCAACTGGTCCCGTGTAGGCTTGCAATTCCTGGAAGTCTGTATTCAACAGAGTATTGCCAACCACTGCAACAAGTGTTCATTAAAAATCTTGTTCCTCGGATGATTGCTGTTCTCATCTAGGAACCCAAAAAAATCAAAAAAAGGGAAGCTTTGGTCTAAAACTCTTTGAGTTCTTCTGACTTCCAGTTTTCTCTTTTTCTTCTGCCAATCGATAGATTACGCAATCCCATGACACAGTTCCTCTGACTATAGCATTTTCAGCCGCTCTTTCGGCTAAATACATTAACATTAATTTTACTGCGCACCAAAGCAGCAATTGGCAGCGCATTTCAGCCACACTAGGCACATCAGCCACACTAGGCACATACACAATGAGGAAACTGGTCGCCGTTGTCTCACTTTGATACAAGACAGTCTTATTCTTTTCGCCGCAAGACCGCACTAGTTTCGCTTTGAAAAGTTCTTTTCTAGGACGGGCTATTCCTTAAAGATACTATCATGTATCAATTTAAGCTTTCAGTCATGAAATTATTCAAGGTTAAGTCGCGCTCGCAACGTTTTGGGAAGAAAACGTCTATAAAACCGACTTCTATTTTTCGGAACCGTGGATTCAAATACTCGTTTTTACGCAATATCTGTTAATCGGGTCCCATCTTGGGGTGCCACATGACTGATCTGCTCTTACCGCAGTCCTGTCAGCTATCTGAGGACAACTAACAGTCCTGACCGACTCTCCATGTAAAGGGTTAAGACGTCCCGTTAGTCCAGCACAGCTCTAACGCTGTATCGCCAGGCGACGGACATCTGCGTAAGCCGGTGTCGAGGAGGATACGTTCTGGTGCTCACAGCCTTTAAGTTTTTAAGCGTCTACCCATCTTACTTTAATCCGCCGACTCGTCGAGTAACCGTTGAGACGAGAAGGTAGAAAAAACACGCAAATTATATATGGCTGCTCCTCACTCTAAAAGATCATTTGCACTTGTTAAGACCAGAATAGGGTTTAGCAGTCTTATACGACCACTCGGGTACGTTTGTTTTAACTTCAACCAACTCTGAGTAACTAAACTTTAATCAAGAATGGCACTGCCGATGTAAAGGCAATATCATTATTTCACTTACAAAAGACTAGGAGGTTCTCTAATTTTGGTCTATAAAAATGACAGAGATAGAATAAAGAATGAAATTTTGAAGTATTTATTTAGCGAAAGCAAAGCAAATAATTATTCACAGTATCAAAAAGTACATGGCTGGGCCTACCATGCCCTCTTAATACATAAAACACAAAAACACATTCAATACATTTTGTCTTTCAGCTAATAAATGATTAAGATAAACCTTCGTCCAAGGCTATGAAAAACCATGCACAAAAACAAGTATAATGAAATAAAGATTTTAAAACATAATGAAAGGAGTGGAAAGTTTCTAAAAAGTCTAATACCAATTTTGAAAGAGGATCAAAGTGATCAGTTTCAATCCTCCTACATTGCGAATTAATGACATTATTAGTTGGGCTATCGGATGGATTTAGAATTTAGAATGACTTCCTTACCGGTTTGCTGCTTGAAATCCTCCGAAGGCTAACAACGTCGCAAGAATTTAAAAAGTGTCCAATTCTGAGAGTGACAGAGTCCTACTCCGACTTGGTGGTTTACACCCGAAGCCTGGAGAGGATCCTCACGCTTTTGGCAGGCAAAGGCAAAAAAGGAAGCTACGAGTTTTGGGTGTTGGCCTT
>NC_142384.1:2090559-2108059 GCF_059441005.1 Hippichthys cyanospilos | reverse complement strand
TGTGTACAGTACTGCAGTAATATTTGTCTTAATTAATATGCTTAGATTGAAGACTTTTCACATTTCCAAAATTAAAAAAAAATAAAAACATTGTCATGTCCCGGATGTGAATAAGGATGCACTCAACCGTCAGTTTGGCTCCAACCCTTTTAATTTTCAACCAGTACAATGTGATAATGAACCCCTACGTGCTGCTGTTGGCCACAGCTCACGCCAACTATAACTAACTTAAAAACAAGCTCTTTCTCCTTTTTCTCCTCGGCCCTTGTCCCTCCTACCTTACGTGACCTCCTCAACAACAGTGACTCCTCCTCATCAATTCGCAACAGAACAAGAATACATGGACATTACACAGCCTTCCTCTTTATGAAGCCCCTCTTTATGAAAGGGTGACCAAAAAAATCTCTTGTCGCCGGGGTTGCCACCTCTGTCTCTGGGGACGGCCACAGTCAGGGCCGAGTCCATCTGCAAGTAGCTGAACAGGAGCAGCGCTGGTTGGATGCTGGGGCCACGAGTCCACAGCGCGACTCTCGCGGTCATTCACAGGACTCTGCTGCCCTGGTACGGGGCCAACCTGTCCTGGTGTAGGGCAACCCTTCTACCTCTAGGGGGAACTGTAACTCTATAAACCACCTCCACCACCCACTCAAGCACCCTACACCAGTGGTGATTTAGTTTACCAGTCCATACGTTTGTGCTTGATCTTTTTTTTTTGTTGTTGATATTACATACTTAGTGAGAAGGATGATGTGGGTTTTAGAGCCTCTAGGGGGAACTGCCACTCGATAAATCACCTCCCCCACCCGCTCAAGCACCCTACACCAGTAGTGATTTAGTTTACCAATTCATACGTTTGTGCTTGATCTCTGTTTTTTTGTTGTTGATATTACATATATAGTGAGAAGGATGATGTGGGTTTTAGAGCCCCCCCCCCCCCTCCGGTCTGCAATATAAATCTAAGGTGTTGCCTGGTCCGTGGTGATCAAAAGGTTGGGGACCACTGCCTTACACGACCCATCCCAGTGATAGTCCAACTTGGGGCAACGTCCCTTTTTCCGTTTTTTTAGGTGTATACACCCAAACCAGGTCACCTGGATGGAAATCCCGCCCCTTGCTTCGCACATCGTAGTTCCTCTTTTGACGCACACCAGCCTTCTCCAGCTGGTCTCGGGCGAATGCATATGCTCTCTAGTCGATTCTGGAGCTTCCTAGCATACTCCAGCCCTGGCCAGTCTGCTGCGCTGTCTGGTGGTTTCCCAAACGCCAACTCCGCTGGTGTCTGGATTTCCCGACCCAGCATCAGCAGGCCAGGAGTGCAGCATGTGGAACTTTGCATAGCCGACCAATAAGCCATCAGTACCAGCGGGACGTGCCGGTCCCAGTCCCGCTGGTGATCGGCAGTCAGAATGGCTGTTGCTGTAACGTGCGATTAAAATGTTCCACCAGACCATCACTTTGCGGATGCAAGGAGCCAGCGCCACCATGGCAAGCTTCTAGCACTGCCGCTCTCAGAGTTCTGGGGACCACCACCTGCCATCTCTCCTCTCCCGTGGCCAGCTCTTTCCACGCCCACTGTAACACGCCATCTTGCAAGCGCAATACAGCAAACTTGCTCCATAGTCCTTTGGTGCCCACAGAGAGCCCCAACACAGCTTCCCAGGGTGGCCTCTTGTCGTCCTGGAGCCACTGTCGCACTGGCTTGAGATTGTGGTCCTCTTCCTGTTTGACTGCCCAGTCGGCGATGTTTGTGGCCTCCAAGGTGCAGCAAGAAGGCCCATCAGCAGTGTCCTCTCCCCGCGGCTCCAACTCTCTGGCATCCCGCCGGTCACAGTAGCTGCAGCCATCAGCAGCACACGGTCGCATGCTGAGTCCCAGCCGGATGCACCACTCTGAAATGGAATGCCTTCAGTTCTCCAGCCAGCACACACTTGACCCTCTGGCTCCTTGAATGACATCAACCACTGCAGGGCAGCGTGGTCCGTTGTTATGGTGAAGGGCACTCCACACAGGTAGTATTTGAAATGGCGAGCAGTCAGAACAACTGCTAGCAGCTCACGCCTAGTCACGCAGTAGCGCCTTTCGCTTTTAATGAAGATGTGGCTGAACTAGGCCATCACGCGCTCACCCTCCGGGCCCGCCTACGACAAAGCTGCCCCCATGCCAGTGTTGCTAGCGTACGTGTCCAGCACAAAAGCCAATGATGAATCGGGCGGGGCGAGGACAGGAGCATTCTTGAGGCGGGATAATGCCTCCTGGCAGGCTGGTGTTCAAGTGAAGGATTGATTATTCTGGAGGAGGTGAAACAAGGGTGCCCCAATACAGGAAAACCTCTTCACAAACCGTCTGTAGTAGGAGGCCAGCCCCAAGAAGCTTTTCAGCTGCTTCTGTTCTCACGGTACTGGCCAGTCCTTGATGGCGCTGATCTTTTCCTCCAGTGTGCTGATGCCAGCACTATTCACTCGATGACCCAAGAACTCCACCTCTCGACGCATGAAGTGGCACTTCTCTGGGTGCAGCTTCAATCCACCAGCCGCTATCCTCCCCAGAACCAGTCTCAATGACTCCAGCACAGCCTGGAAGGATCGACCATGGACGAGAACATCGTCCAAATACACCAGGCACTCTTGTCTTGGAATGTCGGCCAATACAGTGTCCATCAGACACTCAAATGTCCCCAGATCATTGCACAGCCCAAAACTCATGACTTTTAACTGCCAGTGTCTCTTGGCTGTACAAAAAGACCTTTTAGGTGTCAACTCAGCAGTGAGGGGGACCTGCCAGTATCCACTGCGCAGCTCAAGTGATGAGAACCAAGCAGATCGGGGCACCAGGTCCAGCGTCTCATCAATCTGAGGAAGAGGGTAACAGTCCATTCTGGTCACCCTATTCAAAGGCCTGTAGTCCACACAAAACCGTGGTCTGGAACTCTTTTTTTTTTTTTTTTTTTTTCTGGGCTCCATGACCACGGCGGATGCCCACGGGCTGTCAGAGGGCTCGATGATTCCCGCCTCGAGCTTGGCCTATGACCTCCTGGTCTGCGGCTTCCTGCTGGACCGGGGGCAGCCGCCTGGGGCGTACCTTGACAGGCCGTGCATCTCCCGTGTCCATGTGGTGCTCTACCAGGTGAGTGAGACCCACTTCATTCTCACTGAGAGCAAAAATGCCCTCAAAGTCCAATCTGGATCCAGACATGACTGGGATCCCCCACATCAGTCCAACCCACCATTACAAGGGGCCCACTTGGGATGTGCATGTCCCCACACACAGCACCACTGCCTGCAGGCTGCATCTCCCGGAAAATAGCTGGAGGGGTCCGTGTTCCCCGGGCTACACGGACCCTTTCCCATTTCCCTGCTGGTCTAACACCTTTGGGCAGCGCCGACGCAGATGCCCTGGCATCCCGCACGCACAACAGACAAGAGGACGTGCTCGTCGCTCACTTTTTTCCTCGTGATGATCTGAGCGGGTCCGAATAGCACACGCCAGCTCTTCCACCCAAACAGGCCTTCGCTCTTCCTCCTCCGACACTGACTGTCACAACGGGGAAGGTTGAAGTCTACGGTGTCCCCTTGGCCACATTCTCCCACTCTCTGGCGAGAGCAAACGCCTCTGCGAGGTCTGATGGTTGTGCAAGCTGCACGTGTACGCGCAGATCATTTGGTCTGAGGGCTTGAATAAACGGGTCGCGTATCAGCTCATTTTGTCCCTCTTTTGCCATTCCCGCATATGCACGTCAACCCAGGCCCTCAATCTCCTGAGCGAGGCAGCGAAGCGGCTTGCCCGGCTGCCGATTACGCTGCTCACAGCGCAGGAAGTCTTTCAGGTTGAACTCTCCGAAACGCCTCTGCAGCGCCCCCACCAGCGCGCTGTACTCGAGTCTCTCCTCCGGCGACAGCAGCAGCAGACAGGACATAGCATCCTCAGTTAATGACAGCGGCAAGTGCACGGCTTTTGCCTTCTCCGACCAGTCTGCTGCAACCGCTGCAAACTCAAACTGAGCTTTATAAGCCTCCCAACTTTCCTTCCCGGAAAATTTGAGCGTCTTCATAGCGGCCAATGCAAGTCCCTGGGCGCCGCTATTACTGTTAACATCCTGCCTGGAAGCCGCCAGCACATAAGAGCTTTTGGCGGACTCACAGCCTCCTTTGTGCGCGCAACCAGTTCCATGATATTCGTGTTTGAAACAACTTGCCTCTGGCCTGTCGATCGCACACTCCTTCACCTCCTCCTTCACTCCCCTCTGAGAGCCGACGTCACCAAGCATCCTCACACAAGCGATAAGGGTGGGCAAAAATTAACCACTTCTGACACCAATGTATCCAGTTGTGAATAAGGATGCACTACTCAACTGTCAGCGTGGCTCCAACCCTTCTATTTTTCAACCAGTACAACGTGATAATGAACCCCTCGAGCGAGCTGCTGTTGGCCACAACTCACGCCAAATCTAACTAACTTGAAAACATGGTCTGTCCCCTTTTCCTCGTCGTTCCCCTTTTCCTCCTCGGTCCCAATTAACCGCGAAAAACGAGGGATCACTGTACAGTAGACCCCCGTCCCTGCCTTACGGTTTTTTCACCTTATGATGTGGATAGTATGTTGTCCCCCCTTTATGCCATTTTTTTCGCCTTGCAACACATCCAACATGGCTGTCAGTGTGCGTGCGTGACCGCTATGTTGGATGTGTCCGCGATCATATGTCTATACACGTGTCACTGCTTACGTCCCTATAATGCTGGTCTGCTATTGCTCGGCATCACGGTCAAAATGGCCGCATGGTGAAGACGATCTCACCTGAGGGCTTAAAATAATGTATGTATTGTACATTTTACTGCTTAATTCAAACTTGAATGGGTTACCCATGGGTCCCAAGATTGCAAGGGATGTTAAAGAGAGAAGTAAGAAGATGATATATATATATATATATATATATATTAATAATCAAGAAATACTAAGAAGGCTAAGCTAGCCTAGCCTAGTCAGGCTACCCTCACTAGGGAAAATGGCCATAACAAGCTCGCTGTGTCACTCAAAGGTAAATAAATCCTCTATATGTTTTTCATTTATGATATTTAATTCTATACATGAATATTATAAATACATAGCACTGACTATACTATTTTGACACCAATTTTTAATATGTATATATAATTTGGATGTTTTTACCTGAGGTTTTACACGCATTAGCTATTTAATATAAGTTTGGACTGCCAGCCATACAGCGAATTTGCGTTACGATCCCAACCGCTGAACGGATTAATCTCGTAAACCGGGGGCCCACTGTATTAGTTTTCCAAAGCTATAATACTACTTTCCATCATTTTATTCTACTTACAGGTTGCATTACAGCGTTTATTTATTCTTATTTATACCAACTTACACTCTAGGTGTTTTTTTTTTTTTTGCCACCCATGTCCTCATCAATCAAATCAAATCAAAATTTTTTGTACAGCCCCGAATCACCGAAGTCTCAAACGGCTTCAAAGGTGAAAAGAGGTCATATTGAGACTTCTTTTCCAAAAAAAGCAGTAGTACAAAAAGCTCCCAGAAGGGGAAGGAAAATCTCCAAAACCAGATTTTGGGGAAAATCAGAAACCTTCAGAAAGGACCACAGGTGGGAGGAGCCCCCTTCCAGGCTCAACAGGTTGAAGTGGGTGCTGTGTGTACCAAATACAGACATTCCATATTAGGCAGGAAATGTCCTGTGCAAAGATGTTAAAGATGAATCTTTAACATATCTATCTATAGACCAGGGGTGGGCAACTCCAGCCCTCGAGGGCCGGTGTCCTGCATGTTTTCCAGTTTTCTCTCCCTAACACTCCTGATTTAAACCATTAGCTCATCAACAAGCTCTGCTGGAGCTTGAGAATAATCCCAATCATTTGATTCAGGTGCGTTTGAGAGCGAAAACAGGAAAACATGCAGGACACCGGCCCCCGAGGCCTGGAGTTGCCCACCCCTGCTATAGACAGAAGTGTTTTCCCACTTTAACTTTTCAGGAAATTATACAGACAAGAAAGAGCAGAAATTTTCTTCATTGTTTTTTTTTTTTTTTTTTTCACTAATATTTAAAACATGTTTTAGATTGTGGAACAGATCAACACAAAGTTGCCTGCTTCATTCGTGGAGAAATTGTTGGCACCTGACTCACAGCTGCTGGAATTGCGTTTCCATCGAGAGAAAGAGGTTTGTGACCAAGTGTTTTTGGATATACGGTAAAAGTGTGCATTTTAGTTAAAACTGTTGGTCATCGTTCATGTTTGTTGTATTTCCGTATTTAGTTCATGTTTACATAATGTGATTGAATACCTTATTTCTACCATACAGATAGAAATATTAATAGGGTAGTGCTTCACTTTTCCACATTTTATGTTATAGCCTGAACACAAAACATTCCAAAATGACTGTGAAAATAATGCATTTAAATCAATATACAAAAAAAAAAAAAAAAAATGCTTGTCTGTTATCTGCAGCGCCACTTAATGCAGGGGTGTCCAAACTTTTTGCAAAGTGGGCCAGATTTGGTGTGTTAAAAATGTGGTGGGGCCAGCCTCGGCAGGCATTCTTTACATATAACAGCAATTAATTTAAATACATTTAAGCGAGCCCTTCTGTTTAACATTTGCTTTTTTATTTTCATTTCAGCTATCTTAAGCATGTGTTTTTGGTTAATTTGAAACATGCATTTCAAAAATGAATTGACATTAAATATTGAAATTAAATATTCACTTCACTTTTTTTCACACTAACTTTTGTGACAGTTGGACAGAAGTAACTGAGTGCAAATTACATTTGAAACATAAAAAAAATATATCACCATGGCAGTTTAATATTTATAGAATTTTTAAACACAATAACAGAGAAATGAACAAGTAATTGTCATATCAACAAGTGCAGGGCTCATTTAAAATATACAATTAGTAACTATAAATGTTGATTGGATTTTTAAATAGTTATTTTTCTGGAGTGAAAACTTAAAAAAAAAAAAAATGTTTTCAGACTTATCGTAAATGAAAAATTACTTGTCCGCATGAGTGTGATGGGTGAAACTGAGATCTGGAGTGCAGGACAAAGGCCAGGTGTGGCTCTATGGCAGTAGTATGGATGCGCAAGATGTCTTGTAAGTGTCCGATAGCCTTGTCCTCACACGGCTCTAATTTAAATTCATAACCGAGAATGTCTTCTCACACAAATACGTCGAAACCGAACAAGCTTAGCATTTTCTTACCAAATGCTTGAATCTCTCGGAAACTTGTCCTTATCCAGCTCTCAGTAAAAATTGGCGATAAAGCTGCTGGTGCTGACCGCAGCTCACTGCGTCACACTGCAGCTCAACTTTCCTCTTTTTGTTGATTTTCGCCATTTTAGAAAATTAGAGACTCATACAGTAAATTACTCATATACTAATTTGCTGTTCATAATTTGCCTATAGATGGCAGCATTTAGCACACGCAGGTAACAGCGCTGCTGCCTAATGCATTCATTTTCCATGCGGGCCAGATATTACTTATTTTATGACTGAGGCTGCGGGCCCTATGGAAATTGACCACGGGCCGTATTTGGCCCCCGGGCCGGACTTTGTACATGTCTGACTTAATGGGTTTAATGTGGCTTGCCATGGCATATATCCCCAAGATTTTGTGGAATTCGGGTATTGTACTGGTAATTTATCTCAATAGCTTCTGAAAATTGTCATACTGTTGTATGATTATACATAGTCAACTATTTTTTTCATGGTGGAATATGTTTTAATCATACATTTTTAGTAATGCATTTGCACTCCACAGGTAGTGTTAGCTGTACATGGAGTGTACCAGGCACTCCTGAGTCTAAAAAATATTCCAACACTGGAAGCAGCTTATAAATTGGCATTGGGAGAGATGGCATGTGCACTGTCCAGTATTATGACTACCCTGGAGCTGCCAAGTCACCCACTCGAGAGCCCCTACTTTGGCATCCAGCACCCTGCTTTTGCTGCAGTCAACTTAAACCCGGAAAAAGCACAGTTCATCATCATTTTCAATCTCAGTGCCCTCACCACCATTGGGAACACCAAGAACTCACTCATTGGGGTAAGACACTCATTCATTATTTTGGATTTTTGTATTTTATTTTTTTACAAAAAAGAAAAAAATAATGCTTCTCAGAATTAATAAAAACTAAAACATTTTATTGGGCTTAATTAGCAACTTATGCTGCGTTCACACTGAACGCGATTGAGGCGTAAAAGCAGACAGTTTTGTATTGTAGTCAATGGAGTTCCGCGACAGGGCGTGATGGTGCGTATGGAGCGACGCCATGCAAAGCCACGCGGCGTGTAATTTCGCCTGTCACGTGAAGTTAAAAAAAAATGTAACTTTTGTAGCGTGTCGCGTCGTGACAGCCAATCAACTTCGGAAACGTTCAACATCCCACACAGAAGGCAGGAATGAATCATGGCGGCCGCCTTGCGGTCACCGGGAGCTATCTAACATGGCCAGCTGAGCTTTCAATACAAAAACGGAGCGACACAAGTGCTTGACACATGACTTGTAGAATGCCGGTTGGGAGAACTTGGGAAAACTGTATGTGCAGTGTTTGCTTCCTATTTTAACAGCTGTTGAATCGTAGCTACAGTGCCAAGATAACAATAGTCCAGCATTGACAGCTCGGTATTTAGCATGGCATCGGCCACTTGATTGAGACGTTGATAATCTTTTTTTTTTTTTGGGGGGGGGGGGGGGCAAATGAGTATTGCTGCAAAGCGAGTGACACGCAGTGTAAAAAAAAAAGCAGAATAAAGGTGCTGTAGGAGAAAATATTGGCTCTGCTACATCCCAGAAAAGTGAACGTTCTCAGCAATGCTCTTCGTTCCGGATCCACTGTAAAGTTTACAGCCAGCCAGCTCACTCCCCTCCCCTCCACTCGCACGACAAAAAGTGACTTCACAAAAGTGACCAGCTTGACTCCTTGACAAAACGCCTCGCGTAGAGCGTAAACAACGCATTTTGTCGCGTTCGGTGTGCACATAGAAGTAGGATTGGGTAACCAATATTTTAACTGACTCCTCTTTTATGTTTCTTGAAGTGTTATTGTTTTAAGAAGACTGCTTTTTTGCCATTGTAGCTAATTGACTTTTGTTTGACCCCTTTAGATGTGGGCTTTATCTCCTACCGTCTTTGCCCTGCTGAGTCGCACGCTGGTCCTGGTGCACTCCGAGTTGGCAGTCTACTACCCTGCTGTCCAATATGCTGTGCTTTACACACTCTATTCCCACTGCACCAGGTAATGTATACAATTTGGGGATTTTCCTCATCTTCAGCCTACAGGAAAGATCCCTTCAATTTTATGTGATAAGTTTACAAACAGTGAAACCTGGTCAGATTTCCCTTCCTAAACTGTGCCATCTTCTCGGCATGTTTTTCTATTAGGCATGATCATTTCATCTCCTCCAGCTTGTCGTCATCTTCCCCCTCCCTATTTGATGGTGCTGTCATCAGCACTGTCACAACAGCCACAAAGAAACATTTCAGCACTCTGCTCAACCTTCTGGGGGGCCTGCTGGTGAAGGAACACCTCTACCCTGAAGCCAGGTTTTTTTGTTAATAATTTCTCTCAAAACCAACACAATAGCTAGCATTATTTACATTGCCAAGGGAAATGAAAGTATTTAATATCACCATAAGCCTTCAATCGGCAAGTCGGTACAGCGGATAGCAAAAACAGTGTGTTTATGTATCAGGAGGCTGCTGCTGACATGGGCTCAAGAGATCTCACTGCTGATGAAGAAGTCAGACACCTACAGCCCTCTCTTCTCTTTGCCTTCCTTCAACCAGTTCTGTCGTGGCCTTCTGAGCAACGGTGAGTTCAACATGTACTGTATTTTTATTAAGATCACAGATGGACTGGCAGTAAAACGGGTATTATTTCCTCTGATATTTTACTCAACAGCCCTGGATGAAGATCCGAATATCTGCCTTCAGACCTGCAACAGCCTACTCATCCTTTCTTCGTCTTTGTCTGTGGACCTTCTTCAGAGGTAAATGCTCATTTGTCCACATATTATGTATGAGCTGCCATTGCATAATTTGTATAAAAGAGCTTCAGAACAATGTACTCCGGCAATTTACAATACTGTATTTTCCGCACTATAAGGCGCATCAGATTATAAGGCGCATGATCAATTAATTACTTTATCAGCTTATTCACCATCTACGAATCCCCATCTCAATATTGATCCATATATAAGGCGCACCTGATTATAAGGCGCACCATCAGCTTTTTAAAAAAAAATTAAAGGTTTTATGTGTGCCTTATAGTGCAGAAAATACGGTACTTTATTTTCTGCAGTAAAAATGTATACAAGTATTTGTTATTGTTAAAATTAATACGAACCTTACTTTCAAGACGCTGCTTTCAATATTTTTTTTAAGTTCTCCTATTGTAATTACACATGCACACACACACACACACACACACACACACACACACACACACATTCATGCGCACACATGTCCAACCCCCCAAAATGCAAAACAAAAAACCTTGGTTACTTTTTTGATTGTTGTATAACTGCCCCCTTGTAATTCTGCATGTCAGCTTGACCATTTGAAGCTCGGAAGGTTCCAGTGTACTTACAGTCTGAACTGACTGAATTAAGAATGTAGTTTGTGTTCTAGGTGTGTGGATGTGTGTAGAGTCCAGCTGGTCCACTCAGCAGTGAGGGTAAGGCAGTCGTATGGCAAACTGCTTCGGACAATACCCCTGGATGTTTCTTTAAGGTAAAACTAGTCTTTCTCTACCTTGTTTTAAAGGGACAATGTTTAGATTATGACCGTTTTTCATTCCGAACAGCAAGAGGTGCTGCATTTACTGCTGTCCCTAGCTATAACAGACATGGCAGCCTCCGGAGGAGTGCACCCACCCATGTAATATAATTTAATGATAACCAGACCTACCATTATATTTAAAAAAAAAAAAAAAAAAATACTGTTGTTCGTTAAGAACACATTTATTTGCAAGTTTTTTACATTTATAATAATTGAATGTATTCCTTTTTAATGAAAAACGGTCTAAATCTTACACGCTGTCCGTGTCAGTCTTGTCATTCAAAATATATATATTCAAATCTAATGAAAGTAAGGTTATTGGTCAGGTATTGTTTAGCTTAATGATTTTAAATATACTGAGCATGCTAAATGTTTGAATACACCTTCTTATTCAATGCATTTTCCTTATTTTCATCCATTGTAGATTCTCACTGAAGGCATCAAAACTATGAATGAACTATGAGTTTATGGACCGTATTTTCCACACAATTAAGGCGCACCTAAAAGCCCTAAATTTTCTCAAAAGCTGACAGTGCGCCTTATTATATGGTGCACCTAATATAGCGATCATATCAAATCACATATCAAACAGCAAGCCCAATATAATGTCATTAAGCTGAGTGTCTTGCTACTTTATCTCAATTTAGTGGTGAGCTTCATGAACATGCAGAATCAAATTAAAAGTAGAAACAAAAGAAGCATTACCCCATTACTAAACCAACAGTGCGCCAATAACCTGTGTAAAGGGATGTGCATCCATGCTAACGTTAGCTAAAGCAATGGTAAACAAGCATGGCCGTGATTTTTTTCATATGATAATTAGATTGTTGGCTTGCTTATGATGCATGTACTATAAGTGTCAACAGCATTTGGCAACAGCTACAATATGTCCAAAACACACAAAAACACAGACTTACAGTCATTGCTTTCAGAAGAGTCCTGAATGAGGGAGTCGTCTGAATGAGCATGGCCTTCATGCTATATTAACGGCTGGATTGTAGGGAAGTATCTGGGAGCGATGACGTCAGGAGGTCAGAGAGTTGAGGAGAGTTTTGGAGGGGGTTAAATTAACAGGTGTCGACTGTTCCTCTCCCAAAGGAATACAGTACAGTATACTGGTTCTGCCTTTCCTACCCGTTGGCACGGAAAACTTTGGGACACCTCACACATGTCACAACACACAGCGATTTTTTTGACTGCACCGCCAAAATAAAGCTGACAAGGGACACTGACTTCATTAACTAATCTGTATGTTTGTAAACGCAACAACGCAATACCAATCGCAAATAGCAATTTTAAACTCAACAAAACAATATATTTTAGGGTTTTGATTGCAATTTGATTAATGTTTTATCATAATTATATTCTTTTAAATCTTGATGCGTTTTGGCATTTATCTAAACAGTCTTAATGTAATCAGGTCTTTCCCCCATCCTTCAAATAGTACTAAAACAAAGGAGTTGTTTAATCATTTTGGCAGTCGTGAGAATGCTTTTATTTTATTAATAAAGTTTTTATTCTATAAACAAAGATTGATGACTTAGCTGATTGTTTTTAATACATTCCCTTTAGTACAGCACCATTGAGTGGATGCATTACACAACTCTATCTAGTGGTTATATAATCCATCCCCAGCCAGTACTATGAGCGCCTTATAATCCGGTGTGCCTTGTATATGAATTTTTAGTTTATTTATTTATTTATTTATTTATTCATTCATTTTTTGGGGAAATATGCCATTCATTGAAGGCATGCCTTATTATCTGGTGCGCTTTATAGTGCGGAAAATACTGTACTTAAACGGGTGGAATAACAGAAAACATGTTAATTAGGGCCCGAGAAGCTACCGTTGCGCGAGCCCTCTTGTTTTTCTCCAGATTTTTATTATTATTTTTATTTACTATGCAGAACTTTTCCATTTTTGAGGGCCTAAACATGCACGAAAAGTCACCAAATTTTGAACAGTTGTCGGGCCTGGTGAAAAATTTGATATTTTAGTGTTTAGGGGCACACATTCCAAATATCGTGAAGATCTTATGACATATAAGATGGGGGTGGAGCTTCAAATTATGTTGAATATTTCCTTCACCAAGAGTGACAAAAACCTTAATAACTCAGCTGTAACAGCTTTAAACCATCTGAAAACTGCAGGGACTTTAAAAGTCATGCCCTTAATACAGCTATGTGATAGACTTCCAAATCATTTACAGCGCCACCTTGTGGCGGACAAAAATCTCATTTTTTACACTTTCATGTAATGTGCAATGCCTGTTTGACTAAAGGAACTCAAAAATGGTCAGAAAAGCTATGAGACATTGGAAAATGAAGGTTCTCAACTTTTATGACTTTCTCTCGCCAAAATGGTAAAAGTTGCTGTAATTGGACCTAGATGAGCTGATATTTTCAAAACTTCATATATGGGATGGGAGTCCAATGTGAAACACGCCTACAAGCCTATTTTTTATCATAGTGCGAGCGTGGCGCTCGTACTACGTGGCAGCGAAAAATATAGCAATTCCTTAACGTTTTTATGTACTCTGCTGAGCCCCTTTGATATTTTAGTGTTTCCTAAAACAATGCAAAAAAAATGGCTCTGCAGCACCACCTAAGGTCGAAAAAGTGCAGCCGGTCCCGGCCTGTTTGACCTAGAGCTACGAAGATTTTTAGTCATATATAGGACCTAGAGACCTACAAAAAAGTCAGCCAAAAACAGCATTTTTTAAACATTTTTATGTGCTCAGCTGAGCCCGTCAAAGTAATATCGATGAAATTAAGTTTGACAAGCCTCTAGACACGCCTGCTGAACCCCACCAAATTTTACGATGTTTCAATAATGGGCGTGGCTTCCACGTCCATTTTCATTCTGAAGATTTATCGGACCAGTAAAAGCACTGTAATTTTACCCAGATGATCTGATCCTCTCACAATTTCACACATTGGACGATAGTCCATTCCTGAAGACATCGACAAACATACATTCCAGTGTAGTGCTAGCGCCACCTAGTGGCAGCAAAAAATGTCATTAGTTGAAAGATTGCAGTCAATCCTGTTTGGTTTAACTTACAGCTACGAAACTTTTTAGGCATATGTAGGACTGTTAGACCTACAAAAAAGTCAATGGGAGTCATGAGCTCGGAGGTACAGAAAAATAATTATGAATTTTTTTAATGTGCAACTTCGCACTGTGCTTGTACATTTGCTGGTCTCAAACTCGTGCCTTCTTAAACGGTTCACTCGATTAACTTCTACGTTGGCATGGAACATTAGCGCATTTAGTGACACAAATATCCCAAAAATTGTGAAGATCCCATGACTAATGGGCATGGCCTGTATGGCAGTGCAAAATCACACACCTCTAACAATAAAGGTTGCTGTAACTCAACCCACATAATCCCTCCTTCTCTAAATTACACATATTTGATAAGAGACCTGGACTGAAGTCATCTACAAACTCATTTTTCATCGTAGTGCTAACACCACCGGGTGGCTCAAAATAATCTTTTTTTTTTCTTTTTTTTTTGGGTGTTTCTATTTAGTTTGTTAGGCTGGTTGGTCAAATGTCATAAAACTTGGACATTTTCTGACACATTGACTTCTAATGTTCACCTACCCCAAAATGCGTACACCCAAACACTTTCATACTCTTACTTGTTCATACCCCGACCTGTTCATACCTCAACGTGCACAGGTCTGCGAGGACCCTTCATTGCTGCTTGCAGCTCTAGTCATTCTTGTTTTTCCTTTCTAATATGGTGTTTCCCCTCACATGTGTATCTTATCAGTTAATTAGTGGAATTTCTTGTTTTATCAATGGATTTGGAACCATCATTTGTGGTGTGCAGAACTGTTTAATACACAATCAACAGCGCTATACGGTTAAAATTCATATTATGGCCAAAACCAATCAACTAACTAAAGGAAAACAAGTAGTTATCGTTAGTTTAAGTAACTGAATGAGAAGATGTGTCAAATTTTGGCCTTTTTTAATAATTTCCATGAAAAATAGATGTCTCAAGATTTATGTATAGGGTTCACAATAAGTTAGGGATATTGTTATTTGATTGAGGGCAGCCACAATGGACACAGAAAATTTTGTGCAAAACACAAAATGACGTGTGTCAATCACCCCAATGCAATTGCCTCCTTATCCCTAATCTCTGAAGTACTGAAGCACTGAGTCTTCCACAATATCCCTAACTTATTGTGAGTTGTGTACAGTGATTCCTCGTTTTTAGTGGTTAATGGGGACTGACCCCCCCCCCCCCCCCCTTCCCCCAATGATAAGTGAAAACCGCAAAGTATAGTGTACATTAAGTTTAGTTTCCTGTCCAGTCATACACAGAAACATTGATCTTGAATTCCACTGTATATACTAATTTACTTCACATTTATTTTCTGTTTCTTTTAGTAGTAACCATAATCACCCAGAGATGACTCGGATCTCATTGGCCATCCGCCACCACATGAGCAGAGCACCAAGCAGCACCTTGCATCCCCAAGACTTCAGTGACCTAATCAGCTTCATCTTATATGGAGTCCTGCACCGTGGAGGGTATGTCTTTTTAGGAGTGTTCGTAATATCTTAATTTCACTCACTTGATTGAATAAATATATGTCAGGTTCATTAAAAAGGAGAAAAGGCAATCTTCTTCCAGCTCATTCATGAGGGGAGTGAAGAGGAACTGGCCAAGGTCAATTGGCTTTGCGCTCTACCAGCCTCTCCGATCCACCTCTCTTTTATTTGATACAGAGGTCCCGAACTACATGAAGGTTCCAGCCCTAAAAGGGGGAAAAGTGCATCAGGGGAAAGACTATGGGTGGAACCTAGTGTACTTGTCCTTTATGTGTGAGCATGTGGGTAAAAAACTAAAACATGTATGATAAAATATTATGCGTAGCAAGACATTCTGCAGAATATTTTGTCTGTAAGATACTCTGAAAATCACAGGTGCAGGATCGCTCCAGCAGTCAGGCTTGAGCAGCCTTCCTCCTGCTTGAGACAAAACAATAACAAGACAGTTTTCCTCTACAAGCAATGCACTCATTCTCACAGCATACCTTTTCTTCTTTGCAAGCAGTTACATTTTGTAGCAAATCCTTCAATCCAGAGATTCTGTACAGTTACAAAGTAAAAGCACTGTTCTTTGCAGTTTAACACCCTGACAGTGCACCTGTGTAGAAGCCAAAATCAAGCCACCTAATCTGGAGGATTGTTAACTATTAATCTATTTTTTTTTTCAAATATCTAAAGCTACTAATAAATGTGCTTGAATGACACTTTCTGTTTTCCCATTCTTGTCTATAGCAAGGATCCTTGGCTGGAACGCCTTTATTACAGCTGCCAGCGCCTGGAGAAACGGGATGGCCGAAGCAGTGCTGACAGCGTTCGTCCTGGTGTGGTACCCAGGGCTCTATTAAAGACTGAGGTGGTGCTCTGGCAGTGGGCAGTGTGGGAAGCCGCACAGTTCACTGTACTGTCCAAACTTCGAACTCCACTTGGGCGAGCTCAAGACACCTTCCAGACCATTGAAGGTGATACTTAAGCTCTTATCATTTGATGAGAAATTGATTTGGATCCATAAATATTCACACATATGCATAAACACCATGTTCCTTTCATTCAAAATGAAGATGTTGCAGAACTTTGAATTACAATGTTGGGCTGACAATCAGCAGACAAGCTCATGACCATGTTTTAAATTAAAGAAATCATGCATTATTTTTTTTTAAACGACAGGCAGCCAAGCCTTCCCTTATTTTCTTGCCTTATAATATATGCCAGGTATGATCCGCAGTCTGGCTGCCCACAGCCTGAACCCAGAGCAGGATGTTGGAGCTTGGTTTGGTTCTGGAGGGGACGGGGATGGTCACCATTCCAATCAGCTCCGGATCACTCTACTGCTTCAGTATGTTGAGAACCTGGAGAAGCTCATGTATAACGCATATGAGGGCTGTGCTAACTCCCTGACTGCCCCACCAAAGGTAGACTTAGTCTTACTATACTGCTCGGTTACAATAATGCATATTTATCTGAAGTGTTGAATGTTGAGCTTGAGTAACACACATAATTTACATTTGCCTATATTTGAACAATGCACATTTCTGATTTTTACACAGGGTATCAGGACATTCTTCTACACTAACCGTCAGACTTGCCAAGACTGGCTGACGAGGATCCGCCTTTCACTTATGAGGGTCGGTCTCCTATCTGGACAACCAGCCGTGACAATACGTCACGGCTTTGATCTTCTTGCTGAAATAAAGAACAGCAGCAGCCAGGTTTGGATGAAGACATTGTCAGAAGGGTTGGATGATTCTGTGATCTTGATAAATTTTTGGTCAAAATAACTGATCATTTACAGGTTGACAACGTGACTGAACCTGCAGCTAAGTGTGCATTTGAAATACGTAAAATAGGAATAAGTCATAATTTGGCTATTGACTCCAATTTGCTAAAGATGAGGCTCGTTTGAGGAGATGTTATTGATGGTATGTTGGTCTCTGCAAAGCAGTGTAGAAAATATTCAAGCCTATGTGCAAGGTATAGTATTATTAGTCTGTGCCGCCAAAACTGGGCAACACAACAAACCTCTTTAGAATAATCTTTTGATGACTTACTGTATTTTCCGCACTATAAGGCGCACCGGATTATAAGGAGCACCTTCAATTAATGACATTGCAAAACTTTTTTTCCA
>NC_142384.1:2080559-2083059 GCF_059441005.1 Hippichthys cyanospilos | reverse complement strand
GGCAAGAAAAGTAAATCTTGACTGGTCTGAGTCACGGTTTTGCTGCTGAGCAGTTGGGCTTGTCTTAGTCTTCACAGATTTCTCTGACAGAAGTAGCTCAATTTTGTCATTTTATACCATGTATTATAATTGGATAGCTATGATATGTGTACCCACTAAAGTCGGGGATGGACTTACTGTATACTCGCGATTTTGTAAAATTCACCCAATTGAAGTAAAAAAAAAAGGGGGGGGGGGTGAACTCACGCATGAGATTGACTTGTACACGGACAAATAGAGTAGTCAATCTAATGATTGCCTTTTTGCAGTACATTGGTGCGTTGCTTGAAGCAAACTGGACGGATCTGCCTGGGTCCTCTGCGACTGTCAACTTTGACCCTTTCCGATGCCTTGCCCACCCTGCCAACTTTGCAGCTCCATTGCACTGCTACTCTAGAGCACACACTTTCGGGACAAGAGGCACGTATGACATTAATTTTCATTTCACCTTTATGCATCTTTTTTGCAGAACAGTAGGCAGAATGGCTCTTCTACCAATAAAATAGAACATTTCCTATCGGTTGTTTCATAAAATAGCTTTCACAAATCAAAAAGAGAAAAAGAAATAAGCCATCAAGACCAAGTACCAACATGCTCAAACAAAAATCCAAAAAGTTATATTTTATGCAGACATTTTGGCATTTTCAGGAAAAAAATATACCAGACGGGCAATAATTAAGATTTGGAAGTATAACTTGTCAACATTATCAACTTGCAAATATTCTTCTAATGTCACTGTTTCTTTTGGTAGAATGAAAGATCCAATATGAACATAATTCCTGCTCACATAAACTATGGCTGTATTTTTCATTTGTCTGTGTTCTTGTATTCTCTGTAGGAGTCTGTTATTCCATTGAACAGTGAAGCACTGGGTTCGTGTAAACAACAAGATGTTCAGCCTTTCCTCCAAGCCCTTAGATACACTATGTTCCAGAGACAACTTCTCAAGAAGCTCAGAGGTATTGCAGTCAGCGTTTTTTTACATCAGGCTATTGCTAATTTGCACGATTAGTCGAGATAAACTTCAGTCAACCTCCATGCCAACCTAATGTACACAGTTTTAGTCGGCTCCATTCTTTTATTGTGACTTGTCCTACCCCCCCCCCCCCCCCCCACACACACACACACACACACACACACACACACACACACACCATAATGCATGCAATTCGTATTTGTAATGGACTTTATGTATAAAGTGGCAGTGTTAATTTTGTATTGAGTTGAGCAAATATTTTCTTTATGTGGCGGCTAAATGCATTTGAGATATAATTTCAGTGATAAAATATCAAACTTTTACAGAGGGCCTCACCAAATGACAAATATAAATCCAATTTCCCTTAACATTAAAAACACACACACAGATACACAAGGAGAAATTATAAAGCAAGCAGAATTCGGCAGATGATTTCTCAGGAGATGAAATGTTCACTTAAAGCAGGTATGTCCAAAGTCCGGCCCGGGGGCCAAATGCGGTCCGTGGTCAATTTCCATCCGGCCCTCAGCCTCTGTCATAAAATCAATAACGTCTGGCCCGCATGGAGAAAGAATACATTGGGCAGCAGCGCTGTTACGTGCGTGTGCTGATTGCTGCCATCTATAGTTACTAATGTCATATTTTAAATGAGCCCTGCACTTGTTCATATGACTATTAGTTGTTCATTTCTCTGTTATTGTGTTTACAATTTTTATAAATATTAAACTGCCATGGTGAGACATTTTTTTTAGGTTTCAAATGTAATTTGCCCCCAAGAGTATAATTACTTCTGTTCAACTGTTACAAAAAAGTTAGTGTTAAAAAAAGTGAAGTTAAGTGAATATTCAATTTCAATATTTAATGTCAATTCAATTTTGATATGCACATTTCAAATTAACCAAAACACATGCTTAAGATAGCTGAAATTAAAATAAAAAAGAAAATGTTAAACACAGAACGGCTTGCTGAAATGTTTTTAAATTAATTGCTGTTATCTGTAAAGAATGCCCGCAAAGGTTGGTCCCCCTTCATTTTTAGCACACCAAATATGGCCCCCTTTGCAAAAAGTTTGGACACCCCTGACTTAAAGGGACCTTCAAAGTTTAAAATCTCGGTTGATGTCCTTTAGTTTCTATTGAAATTTACTACTGTCTGTGAATAATTCCCGAAAGTTTGAGGTCAGTATCTTTTCTATAAAGTACTAATTGGTATGGGACTTTGAAAGTTGTATGAGCCAAAACTTTAAATTTGTTTTTCTCAAAACTACTGATTTGAACCTTTTAAAATTGCTGTAATTTTGTCTGTTTTTGAGGGCCCTTCATGTAACATGTGAATTTTAAAGGGAAGTGTTGAATAAGAATACATGAACAACTCGATGTTCATTTTTTGACACTTGAGGATACTTTTTCCAGTTCCAGGCACATATCCAGGACTTAATAAATGAAAATCAATCAATAAAATGGAAACTCTGAGCACTAACGGCAT
>NC_142384.1:2050559-2070559 GCF_059441005.1 Hippichthys cyanospilos | reverse complement strand
GCCCCTGGCTGGCAGAAGCAGGCCAAACTGTTGCAGATGGCTTAATAAGGGTTTGGAAATGTGTGGTGGATCGAATATTTGGCCTATACCGGATCTCTTGCCAAGCCTATTTCACATTCTTGAAGCTCAATGCAGGCCAGGTAAGACTAGCTGACAGCTTCTGCATGTCTGCATAGGTCTCGATAAAGGTTAAACATCCATTTCTGATACCTCAGGTTAGTAAATGTGAAAACACCTATTTTCAAGATCTATTATCTCAAAATAACCAAAATGCATCTTGACGCCGTAATAGAAAAGTAATATTATTCCTCATGTGATATGGTGTTCATCTTGTACGTTTGTTAAAATGAAAATGAACAATTTTTGACAGGCCACCATTGCCACCTGTTTGTCTGTGTGGACGTCATCCGCTAAAGGGAGACATGTCCAAAGTCCGGCCCGGGGGCCAAATGCGGCCCGTGGTCAATTTCCATCCAGCCCGCAGCCTCCGTCATAAAATCAATCACGTCTGGACCGCATGGAGAATTAATACTTTGGGCAGCAGCGCTGTTACCTGCGTGTGCTAAATGCTGCCATCTATAGGCTCAATTAGGAACAGCAAATTAGTATATGAGTAATTGACTGTATGAGCCCCTAATTTTCTAAAATGGCGACAATCAACAAAAAGAGGAAAGTTGAGCTGCAGTGTGACGCAGTGAGCTGCGGTCAGCACCAGCAGCTTTATCGCCAATTTTTACTGAGAGCTGGATAAGGACAAGTTTCCGAGAGATTCAAGCATTTGGTAAGAAAATGCTAAGCTTGTTCGGTTTCGACGTATTTGTGTGAGAAGACATTCTCGGTTATGAATTTAAATTAGAGCCGTGTGAGGACAAGGCTATCGGACACTTACAAGACATCTTGCGCATCCATACTACTGCCTTAGAGCCACACCTGGCCTTTGTCCTGCACTCCAGATCTCAGTTTCACCCATCACACTCATGCGGACAAGTCATTTTTCATTTACGATAAGTCTGAAAGTTTTCACTCCAGAATAATAACCATTTAAAAAGCCAATCAACATTTAAAGTTACTAATTTCATATTTTAAATGACCCTGCACTTGTTGATATGATGATTACTTGTTCATTTCTCTGTTATTGTGTTCTATAAATTCTATAAATATTAAACTGCCATGGTGAGATATTTTTTTAGATTTCAAATGTAATTTGCACCTAAGCGTACAATTACAGTTGAACACTGTTACAAAAAAAATAGTGTTTTTAAAAAAAAAAGTGAAGTTAAGTGAATATTCCATTTCAATATTTAATGTCAATTCATTTTTGATATGCATGTTTCAAATGAACCAAAACACATGCTTAAGAAAGCTGAAATTAAAATAAAAAAGCAAATGTTAAACACAGAATGGCTCGCTGAAATGTTTAATGTAGTTATATTAATTGCTGTTATATGTAAAGAACGCCTGCCAAGTTTGGCCCCCCTAAATTTTTAACACACCAAATCTGGCCCACTTTGCAAAAAGTTTGGACACCCCTGGCTTAAGGTCTTAATCCAGAGTTTCTGTTGTTTCAGCTTCCTATTGATGAGGATGACCCCAAACTGCTGCTGTCCTGTCATAATAGCCAACAGAGTAATGATGACGTTATCGTCATGGCAACCCTTCGTCTCCTCCGTTTGCTAGTCAAACATGCTGGAGAACTGAGAGAGGGGCTTGAGCTGGGTTTAGCCTCTACCCCGACAGCACCCTGGAGGGGTATGTCAAACGGAATCAGTTTTATGTTCATTCTGGACGTTAGCAATCTTTTTAACTGACTTTTTTTTTTTTAACGGGTTTATTTTTTGTGTTAATTCTTTTTCAGGCATCACACCACAGCTCTTTTCACGTCTCAATCATCCAGAGGCATATATACGGCAAAGTATATGTAGCTTGCTCTGCCGAGTGGCCCAGGATTCCCCACATCTCATCCTTTACCCTGCCATTGTGGGCTCCCTCTCACTTGGAGGGGAGTTTCAGAATTCAGGTAAGGATTACTTAATGTTTGATTATTGCTCATGCAATATTCATTTACTTTGTCATACATAAAACATTGACTACAATAGTCTCACAAAATTGCGACTCTACTTATGACAGGAAGCAAACTGCCATCAGCTCTGCCTACATTTTTGGGCCGCATCCAAGGAGAGGGCCTTGCTGGCGAAGATGAGGAGCAGCAGCCAAACAGTGGCGACAAAGGTGAAACACCAGAAGAACTGGCAACCTTCTGCTCTAGTCAAGACCAAGCCATGATGCAGGATTGTTACAGCAAGATAGTGGAAAAGCTTTCCCTAGCAAACCCTACCATGGTGCTTCAGGTAATGGGCTTTGCAGATTGGATGAATCCTGACATTGACTTTTTCTACTAAATTTATAATTTCTCTTTGATCAGGTCCAGCAGTTAGTTGGGGAACTGCGCAGGGTGACTTTACTCTGGGATGAATTGTGGCTAGGCGTGTTGCAGCAGCAGCACATGCATGTCCTACGTAGAATCCAGCAACTGGAGGACGAAGTGAAGCGGGTTCAGAATAACAACACACTCCGAAGGTAAAATTTGTCCATGCCCTCTGACAAGTTTATTTTTTTTCCACAAAAATGACCAATTTTACATCGTCTATTTTCTCTTGTGCTTCAGAGATGAGAAGATAGCAATAATGCGTGAGAAGCACTCTGCTTTGATGCGGCCTGTAGTTTTTGCCCTGGAACATGTCTGCAGTATCACGTCAGCCCCAGCAGAGACACCGCATGAGACCTGGTTCCAGCAAACATATGGCGACGTTATAAATTCTGCCCTCGAGCGACTGAGGAATCCCCACAATCCTGCCAACCCTGCCAGCAGCTGGCTCCCGTTCAAACAAGTGTGTTTGACATGATGATGATCTTTTCTAAATGTTTATAACTTTAGCAAAGCCCCAAATTAGTAAAATGCAACAAGCAACATTTATACAGTACAGTGTTCCCTCACCGTTTTGCGGTTACAGTGTTTTTTTTTTTCGTAAACAAAAAAACACCAACCCTCATCATATCTTTCCTCTGTTTGCTGCCATCTGTTTGGCTCCGTCCATCGACATGGAAAGATGATTGGCTAAGACACCTGCATATACAGCCTACAAGCCTGCTGTGTGTTTTGTATTCTCAGCGAAGGAGCCCACATTGTTTGTCTCACACTGCTGCCTAAATTAAGAAGCGGTGGCAACAACTAACCATCACAATGTTCCTCATTCTTCAGCAACCCCCGTCAGAGCCTCTAGCAGAAGATTAGTCCTTAGTGCCTGTAGAGCAGGGGTCACCAACGTGGTGTCCACAGGCACCAGGTAGCCCCCAAACATCACATGAGTTGCCCGCAGGCCTGTTCTGCAAATAGCTTACAAGAGATAGAACATTGGTGTTTTTCTATTAATTTTAAAACAATTATACATGTATTACATTAATGTTACATAGTACTCTTAATTTACATATTTACTACAGCTGTTCCTTAATTATTGTGAAATATCGTTAACATGATCAGTGTCTTCACATAAACTTGCAGCCCTTTGTATTACTCAGTATCAAAGAAGTAGCTCTCAGTTTCAAAAAGGTTGGTAACCCCTGCTGTAGAGTATTTGTACGTGTGCACGTATCATATGAGAGACAGTTCACGAGCAAGAGAATTCAACTTGTTATGGTTTTATTAAATGCATTGCATGCACTTTATGTACGTAGAATATATGTCATTCAATGTCTGGGAAGTACCACTCATTATCACGAGGGTTTTCTAAAAAAAAAAAAAAAAAAGGAACACTATGTCTTTATTTCTAATCATTACTTATCTACAACCTTTTCAAATAGTGATATAAAAAAATTTACAAAACTAAGTGCTTAAATGGTTAGTTATGATGTTTGTTGATTTTAAAATCATTGTATTATAACACAGTCAGCAAGACAATTAAATGTTGTCTTTGTGTTCAGATTATGTTAAGCCTGCAGCAGCGTGCTCAGAAAAGAGCAAGCTATCTTCTCCATTTGGATGAGATCAGTCCACACCTGGCATCTCTCACTGCGACAGAGATGGCCCTTCCAGGGGCGGTTTCGGCGTCAGACACTGTCACCATTCAGAGCATTGGAAAATCCATAACCATTCTCCCCACCAAGACCAAGCCAAAAAAGCTCTTCTTCCAGGGCTCTGATGGTCACCACTATCCATACCTTTTCAAAGGTAAAGACGATTTACTGACTATGTTCTACTGTAATTCTCAGTCAAGCTATATATACAAGGTGTATAAGAAAGGTTCCAGGACAGTTTTCCCAAATTATATATTTTAAATCCAAACTGCAAGTTTTACCAAACAAAGTAATCTACCAGCAGTCTAATCCATTTCCTCCGCCTTTGGTCGATGCTTTTATTTCAGATGATGTGATGCTGTTCCTTTATCAGATATTTCTAAAGGGATGAATATGACCATTTAAATCAGGAACAAGGAAGGATGAAGGAATCGTCAGTTTTTTGCCTGCGATCATTGATCTTAGTAAAAGATCCCAAACTCGTGGGGGGGTCAAGCAACACGCCCCAAAACAGCACAAACAATTTGTTATAGGGAACACACAGTTTGTTGCCTGCCATTTTGGACCTCAGATATTCAAGCCCCTTATCAACTACATGCTTGATCAGATTGCAATCACCTCTTTTCTTTTGTTTTATGTTCAGATACATGTAGCCAAAATGGTTTCTCTCCACCGGATTTCTGAGCTCTCCCTTAGAGTTAGGGTGAGAAGCTCAGTCATCCGAGAGACACTTGGAGTAGAGCTGTAGCTCTCGAGGAGCCTGCTGAGGTAGCTCGGGCATCTGGTTAGGATGCCTCCCTGGTGAGGTGTTTCGAACATGTCCCACCAGGAGGAGGCCCTGACTACCCAGGACACACAGGAGAGACTATGTTTCCCGGTTGGCCTGGGAACGCCTGGGGATGTTTCTGGAGAAGCTGCTTACTCGACGTGACATCCAATGATATTAGGTTTTCATAGGCAGCATTCCAGGCTTTTATTAAGAAATCTTTAAGTAGACTGCACTCAAAACATTCAATTGTGATTATAATTGCAGGCTTATGAGTCTGTGTGTTACAGGGTACTGCTTTGACTAGCGTGTCAGATGATAATTTCTAACAAATTCATCGTCCTGTCTCTCAGGTCTGGAGGACTTGCATTTGGATGAGCGCATCATGCAGTTCTTATCAATCGTAAACACGATGTTCACCAAGATCAACCAACAAGAGCAGCCCCGCTTCCATGCACGCCATTATTCTGTCACACCCCTTGGAACACGATCGGGATTGATCCAGTGGGTTGATGGAGCCACACCCCTTTTTGGCCTATACAAACGCTGGCAGCAGAGGGAGGCTGTGCTGCAGGCTCAGAAAGTAACATACTGTAGTACAATGTTTTCATGCTATCTTATATGACAAAATAATGCTGACTGCCAACAACAGAGGTAATATTTGAAATTGGATATTGAATGCAATCTTCATTTTCCCTGACCCAGGCCCAAGAGTCATTCCAGCAGCAGCCAGTGCCTCTTGTACCACGTCCAAGTGAGCTCTATTATAGTCACATTGGTCCTGCCCTGAAAGCAGTTGGACTCAGTCTGGATGTATCTCGCCGGGATTGGCCCCTCAGTGTCATGAAGGAAGTACTGAAAGAATTGATGGAGGCTACGCCATCCAATTTACTGGCTAAGGAGCTGTGGTGTTCATGTACCACACCTAGTGAGTGGTGGAGGGTCACTCAGGTAAACAAGTTTGCCAGTTTTTCTCATGTTTCTCTAGTGTATCATTATTTCATGGATGTACACCATTACACCTAATATTTTCATAAAGGGACAGTGTGTAAGATTTAGATTGTTTTTCATTAAAAAGGAATAAATTAAATGACTGAATTTCACAAACTTGCAAATGAATGGGGTTTTAATGATCAACAGTATGTTTTAAATTTAATCATAGGTTTTGTTATCATTAAATTATATTACATGATGGGTGGCGCATGGCACTTGGCGGCCATGTTTGTTATCGCTACGGACAATGGTAAATGCAGCACCTGCTGCACCTCCTGCTGTCCTTAATGGATAACGCGTCTAAATCTTATACACTATCTCTTTAAGAATTTTTATCTTAATTATGTTCTTTTTCTTCAATTTTATAGTCTTATGCAAGATCCACTGCGGTCATGTCGATGGTAGGATACATAATTGGTCTTGGTGACAGACACCTTGACAATGTGCTCATTGATATGACCACTGGAGAAGTTGTACACATTGATTACAATGTGTGTTTTGAAAAAGGTAAGGACATAGAATCAATTCAGTTCTTTGAATTATTTTTCATGTCTTAGTGTAATTGGACACAGGTGTCTATCAGCTCTAAATGTAATAATTTTAACATAATTCTTTTTTCATTAGGAAAGAGTCTAAGAGTCCCAGAGAAGGTACCTTTCAGGATGACACACAACATTGAGAGTGCATTGGGAGTTACTGGGGTAGAGGGCATCTTCAGGCTTTCTTGTGAACAGGTAAATGTCACATTTTTATATGTTAGTTCTAGACAAAGGTTTGCACACTGTGTACTGTAAATGGCCTGGTGGTTACAATCTCTACTGACATCATTAAAAATGAGAGACAAACTCCAATGACCAGTCCTTCAGCATAGAAAAGCCACACTGTCAAATGGAGTCATCGTTTCCTCTACGATTTTGTTTTCATCCGTAGAAGCAGGCATTACATGTAGCTTGATGTTTAATCAATGTGAGTCATACAAATAAGCATGTGCAAGTATTTTTCCTTACTGATGAAGATTGTTATACCATGACGATACACTAACTTTTCCACAGTTAGCACTACCGTTATCAATGTTTTCAGTTGGTCACACTGCACAGGATATTGCCACACACTTTCTCAAGGATGGAGATTATTACTATATTTGCAAGGATGGAGATCATTACTATATTTGCTGATCTTTTATTACCCTCAATTTCAATAATTAATTTTATGTGAAGTAACGCTCAATGGTGACTCACGGTACATTTGCAAAATATTTTACTGTCACAAGAACTGTGCAACAAACAGCAGCTGGAAAAACATCAATTATTTTGTCCGAATTAGAATGAAGACGTGAAAAAGGCTTTGCTTTGATATAAACATTATTATGTTAAACCCAGAGGAGCCAGCTCTTCTATTATGTTAAGGTCCTCCAGTGCAGTGTTTCCTAACCAGGGGCACGTGAGCACCTTGCAAGAGGTATAAAGAAACTAATAAAATAAAGCTGCATAATAGTATACGTGTTCTATTTATGCACCTATTAATAAACAAACGGTGATTTCCCTTTATACACACAGCTTTACTGTTTTGGTTAAAAGACAGTTTCGAGTCAGTAACAGTCCCGAAGTATTTATAATTGCTCACACATTCCACTGGTTGTCCCTTGATGGCTGTGGAATGTAGCTTGGTGTCTGTGTTCTGAAATCAATGTCCATGTCCTTAGTCTTGGATGTGAGCACCAGCAAGGACTGATCGCACCAACTGCTAAAATCCTGCAGGACTGGACCATGGCTTGTTTCTGCGTCATCTGCAAATTTTACAATATATATGTTGTCATACTCCATATGTTGTCATACAAAGGGGAAAGAACACATCCCTCAGTTGAGGCAGTGGAGGAACTGAGTGACTCAGATGAAATGACATTCACTTTGACTCTGCCTTCTGTCCTTAAAAAACCTAAATTTCAAGTTCTGGTCCAGTTGGAAGTGCTCAGGCAGCCTCTTGGCTAAAATTTGACCTTTGGCCTTATAGGGGACTAATAGTGCTCCGGTGTTTTTGTGATAAATATAAGAAGAATATGAAAGGCAGGGTTATTCTTTATTTTTAGTTCGTTGACATACCAACGACTAGGTGAAAGCCAATTTACTTGATTAGGTATTGTAAATATAAGTTACTATAAGGACAATATATTGTAATCTAAGTAAAAGCACTAAAAAGCAAAGTAACCCTTTTATTTCCTGACTGGTTACAACTTGCACAATCATTATATGTCACGTGTTCAAGGCCATCCACATAGTTAGAGAGCATAACATAGCCAACAAGCTGTTTGGGATTTTTTTTTCCCCTCTAGGTTATTCAGATGATGCGCCGAGGCAGAGAGACCCTCCTTACTCTACTGGAGGCCTTTGTCTATGATCCCCTGGTGGATTGGACTGCTGGAGGTGAGGTGGGCTTTGCTGGTGCGGTGTATGGAGGAGGAGGACAACAGGCTGACAGCAAACAGAGTAAACGGGAGATGGAGAGAGAAATCACACGCTCGCTCTATTCCTCCAGAGTGGCTGAGATTAAGGTAAGACCCTAGATCAGGGGTCGGCAACCCGCGGCTCTCGAGCCGCATGCGGCTCTTTAGTGCTTTCCTAGTGGCTCCCTGGAGCTTTTTAAAAAATGTTTGAAAATGGGGAAAAATATGGGGGAGAGAAATATTTTTTTCATTTTAATATGATTTCTGTATGGGGACAAACATGACAAAAACATTCTTAATGTTTTCCAATGCTGTAAAAATATGTAGAATAAATATTACATTTCAATTTCTGTCAACGAAGAATTACGTCATAGCCTGCGACACGCGTTTCTATCAGCAGGGCGGGATGCTCGGCAAGTGGCCGTTTTTTTCAAACCGGCGGCTGTGATGGGCCATGCATCCCAAAGGGAAAAAGAGAAAAATAGCTGAGGAAAACAGAGGATTCAACATATCTTGGACTGAATCATTTGCATGCGGAAGTACTCCCCGATGTTTGCTCCGTAGCGAGAAGTTTTCAAATAACAAAAAGAGCAATGTGGAACGACATTTTCAGGGAAGGCATTCTACATTTGCAGCCGAGTAAGCAGTTGGCAATGAGAGAAAAAGTGCGATTGCATTACTTCTGCTGAAATTAGAGGAGTGCAAAAATATATTTAAGTGGATTGCATCTCCAAAATCCACGACTGCTGCAAGTTCCGTTGCAACCCGGGAGATAAAACGTGGTAAACCGTTAATAGATGGTGACTACATGGAGTCATTCATCAACATATCAGAACACCTATTTAAAGACTTCATAAACAAAACCAGGATAGTCCAAAAAAAAAAAAGACACGCCTTTCTCCGCCAAGATAGTGAGGGAAAGAACGATTAAAATGGCAGGCAACATCACCGATCAACAAATCAAGGACATTAATTCAGTGCCAGCATACTCAATTGCCTGTGATGTGTGATGTGATCGATATTGAACAGACTGCGCGTTTATGCAGGTATGTGGCTGATGTTTTTATAAATGCAGGCTGCATTTTATTGCACTCTATTTCCCAGATAAGGGTCATGATATGCACGTTCCATTTTGTTGTTTTTTTGAATCCTCATGAATCCTTTGATGAAATTAAATAAATCAGATTTTTGATTTAATTTCATCAAAGCAATGAAACATAAGTCATTAATATTGTAATAAAGTTAAACTTGAGGCAGCATCACACAACAGAATAGTCATGTGGTCCGTCATTTTTGACAGGATGCACTGCAGGAAAAATAAACATTTAATCATTAAGCCTCATTATGTCTTCGTAGTTAACTTAATCATTTTGATAGTAGGCTAATATAGCTATTATAGATATATACAGCATGTGTTGCCTTCATTATAAGGCTTTTAAGTTTTTTTGCGGCTCCAGGCATATGTTTTTTGTTTTTTTGGTCCAATATGGCTCTTTCAACATTTTGGGTTGCTGACCCCTGCCCTTAATGCTTTTATATGGTTACGATGGTGTTTTATAAGTGAATACATTAAATGATAAATTTCAAACACTAGCAAACAAATGTGTTTTGTCATTCCAAATATATAGTGACAAAAATTTAAAAAAAAAATCCTTCAGAAAAACAGCCAATTTAAATTTATAATTATGTGCCTATGGCAGAATTGTGTTCTTACCAATGACTCCTGTTTACAAGGATCATTAGACAGCTTCTCAACATGGGGGATGTAAGATGTTTTTGTTATTTGACAACGTCTCATTATAAAGCACACATGCAGGTTTTTCTTCCATAAGAGCGATGTTGCAGACATCCTCTCAATTGCTGCTTGGCGTAAAAAGCGCCGCAAAAAGTGGAGTTCTAGACGTGCATGACGTAATTAGAAAAACAATCGTGTAGTAGCGTTTTATGATCTTATCCGCTTGCCATACACGCTGAGCTAAAAAAAAAAAAAGTGCAACGCAGATTGTTGTAAATCTTTGTTAACAGAAATTAAAATTCCACTCTTTACACCATAGGAAAACATCAATGAAATTTGTGGCATGTTTGGAAACTATATGAATACCCATTTAGTTATTAGTCATATATACCCAGCCCTTATCCTTTTATGTCATGTTTTATAAACCATATTAAACAAAAAATATACCATAGTTGCTTTTATTTCTATACAATTTTGAAAAAGCTCCAGGTAGCCACTAGGGTAGCGCTGAAGTGGCCCAGTTGAGGATCCCTGGGTTATCCACTCTTAGGTATGTGGTTCTTCAAAAAAACGTGCTTGGGTTCACTGTGCACTTTACAAAGGTCAACTGGTTCAAGAATCGTGATGAAATGCTGGCTGTCCTGCCTCAAGTGGAAGAAGCTGTCGAAGAGTACTTGGTCCTACAGGATCTGCTCTGTCAGGGAGAGAAGCTACAGGCCAAGTTGCAGGAGGAGCTGACCTTCCTGGAAGGAGCAGAGAACCATCCGGACCATAGAATTGTCACTTTGGAACAAAGGTATGCATTAAACTTTTTTTTTTTTTTTTTTTAAAGAAAACGAATAGTAAATCTACTAGTGGCTGCGATGCTTCAATGACATAGAGCTTAGGGAGGACATCTAGTGGTCTTAAAGTGAAGTGCAACAGAGCGTCAAATTGCATTCTATTCTGCAGCATAGCTATTTAATACACGACACATCCTAGGGAGTTCATGGATTTGGGGGGGATTTTATTGTCTGTACACATTCCAGTTTTACTACACCAGATTATTGTATTTTTGTAGTCAACACAATAATATTATAACTAGTAATAGTTACAATAATTATTGAAAACCATGAGCCTGTCTGTCTCTTTGTCCGTCTGCTTAAATATGCAATGAGTCAATCTGGAAACGAACCTTACAAAACTCCCTTACATTAAAAAAAAAAAAAAAAAATCAAATGAACCCCACTTCATAAGGACTCCAATCTCAGCGCACATTTGATCTCGCCAAATGGCTTACATGAAAACAAGCCACTCTGGTGATTTGAAGCACTCAACTGTACGTCATGTTGAACATCATATGTCACATGACCAAACTCTGCCTTGGCATTGTGCTTAATAAACTACAGCCCATGCACCAGACCACCTCCAATTCTCTTCATAGGTACTCTGAACACACCCAGCTCCAGTCGCGGCAGAGGACTGTGCAAGAGGCCATTCAAAGCAAACTGGCTGACCTGGATCAATGGATTTCGCAGTACCAGGCGGCATTTTCCAATTTGGAGACAACTCAGCTGGCTGCTCTGCTGCAGGACATCAGTACCCCCATAGATCTAGGTTAGGATGATCATATCCTTGTATTGGGTTTTCTACCATCTATCCTGTTCAGGGTTTGGGGTAAGGCAAAGGTTACCTCAGATGACTTTTGGGTGAAAGCAAACTGCCATTTATACTCACATTTGCAACCAGAGTCTTCAATGAACCTGCAAAGCATATTTTTGGAATGTGTGAGGAAGCCATAGATTGGACTGATATACCGATTATTTTCTTTCAGAAATAATTTATCTATACAAATTACATATGGACCAAAGTTTCAAAAAATACAAAAATTATTTGTTATTGTTATTAATTACTCATTTTAAATTATGATCCTCTTCAGGCCCTCCCAGCTATGTGCCTGCTACAGCCTTCTTGCAGAACGCAGGCCAAGCCCATCTGATCAGCCAATGTGAGAGCCTGGAGGCCGAGGTTAGCTCTTTGCTCCAGCAGCGACGGGGTGCCCTTCGTATTTGCTTGGAGCAGCTGCACAGCTATGCAACAGTCGCTTTGCTCTACCCACGGACCAACCTTTTGCGCCATCGAACCCACCAATGGAAGGCCTGGTTAGAGGAAATGCTTAGAGTCATGACAGTTGAGCACTGTCAGCATATCTACAGACAGTAAGCTGAGCACATTCATTAAACTCTCCACTTTTTCAGGAAGCACTACATATCTTCACCATGAATTGACCCTTTGATGATGTCTGTTTCCTCTTCCAGATACGAGATGTTGTTTACCCCTCAGTCCAATGCAGCTTCCTGCCAGTTCTTGTCCAATGTGGAGTTGGCTCTGCAGCGTCAAGTAGCTGACACCAATGAGCGTGTGATGCATCAAGCTGAGCGACTGAAAGCTGAAGGCACAACTGCATCAGCATGTGAAGAGCAGCTGAAGGAAATTGAGCACTGCCTTGGGGTCTTCCTGCGGGAGAACCAAGAGTCAGGCTCACTTAGCCTGGCTGGGATCATCACCTCTGCCCTCTGCTCACTCTGCAGGTTCAAATACATGCACTTTTACAAACTATGAAATCTTTAATGTGTAGCATAGCGTATGAAATTGATAAACACTTGCAAATGTTATTTAGGCGCAATCTGGTGATGGAGAGTGCAGCAGCCAGTGCTGGAGAGCAGCTGGTGGACCTTATGTCCCGGGATGGTGCGTGGTTCTTAGAGGAGCTCTGCAGCATGATTGGGAATGTCAGTGCCTTGGCAACACTCTTGCAGCGCTGCCCCCTCCCCCCAAACGATCTGGAGCTCCCATCTCCCTCCACCACTATTCAGGCCATTTATTTGGCCAATTCAGTGTATACCTGCTTGCAGGTAATGTCGTTATTTGTTAAATGTGGCCCACAAACTAACCTGTAGAGAATCACATTGTATCATCAAAAAAACAAAACAAAAACAGATGACCCCATTTGTCTTCACCTGTTATCTCTACAATATGCTCTTGAAGGACATTTAATTCTCCTTTTTTCGACTGCAGGAACTAAATACCAACTTCCGTCAGATCATCTTTCCCGAGGCTTTGCGTTGTATGGTGAAAGGAGAGCCCACTCTTGAGTCCATGTTGGCAGAATTGGAGCAGCTGGTTGAGCAGAGCTCTGATGGTCTTGGCTTGCAGGGTTTGGTTGACAGTCTGCTGTCCACTACAGGGCTAGACCATACTGAACACAACCAATGTCTGGACATCACAAGGTAAACTATGGTTATTTGGGCATTTGATCTGACACAGTATCTATTGTATCATTTATTGTCATTGACGTGATTTGTTCACACACTCAGGATGTTGCGTGCACAATACTCTGAGCTCATCCAACCTCGCTGCATGGATGGGACGAGTCAGGACTCACCAAAGATGTCTGCTGGTCAAATGCTCATGGTGGCTTTTGATGGAATGTTCACTCAGTTGGAGACTGCCTTTGGACAACTCACTGAAAAGGTTAGAACCACAATGTAGTAAAATTAATTCGCCCATTTGGACACTCCGTTACAAATATCCAGTAGTGACAGTGACGGAGGGTGATTCCGAATAACTTTAGAGCTTTAGCGCCTTCATTGTCATAGTCTAGTTTAAAAAAAAAAAAAAAAAAAATCTGACTTATTCTTTTTTTTCTTTTGTCATATTTACTTGGTTGAAGTTTGTGAATGTTTAAGGCCAGTTTCACTCTGCAGCCTGGAGTGGCCCAATTTCTTTTTTTTTTTTTTTTTTTGCGCCTCTATCCGACATGTATCTGAACTTTTGATGGCAGTGTGAATGACACGGATCTGATTGTTTTTTTTTTTCAAATGCGACCCAGGCCATTTGGGTATGTGGTACTAAATCTAATACATATCCAATCTTTTGTCATGCAACTTCAGTCTGAATGTCTACATCGCATTAATCCAACTCGCACAAAACAAACAAGCGACAAACATCACAATTCTCAAAAGAGTGGGTGCAGACTGTAATAGCTAAAATATAACGCACGAGGTGAAGAAAGCTCAATGAAGGGAGAGCGAGGTGTATTTTGTCTCTGGCATGCTTGCTGGCTTGTTTGCTAGGAACGAGTGAGCGCTCGCTCAGAGCAAGAGAGACGTAGCTGGCACCCTACAAAATGCCATGACAAAAAAACCTCACCCTTCCTCTCCTTAATTTACTCCATGATTTTAAAAATTCTGCCTCTGCTATGACAACCATTTCAACATTTCCAGGTACTTCCATCCACACGTTAAGAATGCCTGCTGTTTGTAACGTCACAGTGTCTTCAATACACATGCGGCACAGTTTTGTGCCATTTAGTATTCAAACACAGGTCACTTACAGGTTGCAATAATTTGGAAGCATGAACAACCTGACAAAAAAAATCTGATTTCACAAAAAATCAGAATTGAGCATTAAGCTCTTGCAGTATGAGCCTAGCCTAAAAGACTGCAATTTTAAGTTCAGTAAGTTAACAACTGATTGAAGTAGATAAATCTTTTCATTTATCTATTAAGTCTATCTATTAAGTCATGGTTCATTTGCCTTTATTCTTGTATTAACCCCATATGACCAAAACATTTAGTGTGTGTATTAATTATGCATTATCATTGGTTTATTGTATTACCAATTATTTTGTTGCTTGTTTTTGCTAAAACATTTGGGAAGAGAACCTTCAATGAAATAACCACGTATCAAATCGCAATTGCAATATTGAGGAAATAAATTGCAACTAGATTATCTTTCGAAAGTATTCAGCCAAATAAGGTGTTTTCACATAAATTAACCTTCTTTCGGAAACAATCCTCATTTTACCTGCTCACAGCCACCCATTTTATCTGCTGCTTTTCTTCAGCTAAATTCACTGGAAGTGCCATCCGCATGGAGGAAGGTGGATGTTCTGAGAGAAGCAGGTGCTGCTCAGCTCCATTTCTTTGACAACCTGGGTCAGCGGGAATTGATGGAAGAGGTTTTCTTTCTTAAGAGACTTCAAACCATCACAGATTTCTTCAGAATGTGCTCCAGCTTTGCTCAGACTCTATCTGGTGAGCTAGCTTAACCATTAAAACAATTTGAACACACATTAAGTATACTTATCAAGCCACTGATCCTCTTATGACTTTTTTTCCTTGGAAAACCTCCATATCAAGGGCCCCCTCCTGATGAGCTATTGACCTCCAATGGACCAGTCAATTTAGGAAAACCGTTGTACCGGCAATCTAATGCTACATGCTCAAGTGGGCCAATAATCAATGAAGAGCAAATAACCCGCTCCATCAAAGCTTTTACAGCTGAGTTTGTTTGGCAGATGCTCTTGGGTCTGCCCAGCCAAGCTCTCGGGCTGGCCCTCTGCAGCAGCTTGTCTGCTCTTGGGCTTGATGTTGTGGCCCAAGTTGAGGCTAAAGATTTTGGCGCAGAAAGCAAGGTACAACATTTTTACCAGTATTTTTTAATACAGTTACCACCCAGTTTTTTTCCCTCAACAATTGGGCGTTAACTGTTAGCTGTAATGTGAATTGTTCTGTTACTGTCACTAATTGTGTCCACATTTTTTCTGAATTGAATGCCTTCATATTTTTCCGCAACTTATTTTTACAATATGACATCTATTTGTGGTCAGCACTTTTCTAAGAAACCTTTTGTTTTTGGAGGTGTCTTTGGATGAGCTTTGTAAGAAAGCAGCAGAGCAGAGCCTGGCATCAGGGCGTGTCACTCAACTACTGCTAAACAGAGCCACTGTGCTGGCCGCCTCATATGACACAGCCTGGAAGAAGTTGGACCTGTTGCGAAGGTTGGATAGCAACCTGGATGCAGCAAAGGCCAGCTTGCAGAGGATTCAGCTGCATGTTGCCATGTTTCAGGTATTCACCAGAAAGACAGATACATTCAGATCCTACTTTTCATCATGCAACTTAGCATTGCTTGTAATGAGTACCATAAATTTGGGACTAAAAAAAAAAAAGCCACATACCTGATTAAAGGCAAGTTTGAATTAGTAGACATGGGCCTCCATATTATTAAATTGGATATTTACAAAGAAACAGCTCAAGATAAAAATAATAATTTACCCGAAACAACATTGTTTCCCCCCCTGAAAAAATACAGATCACATTCATAGTGACACGGCATCCAGGAAACCTTCTCAGGTACCCTTGTCACACAAGATACATTTGCTCACAAGCTTAAACGGTAGATAACTATATTTCTTGCACTTGGCCCTATGCTCATTTAAATTAAACTAAAGATGCTTATTTTTGCTCTCAATTGTATTACCTTCTCTCTCGCTCACTCCCTCTCTTTTGCTTGTTCACTTGCTCCCTCTCAATTTCTCACTCTCTCTGTCCAGCATCGTATCTTTCTCACTCTCTCCCCCAATCTTGCTCTGTCGCTCTCTCTTGCTGTCACACTTTTACTGCCTCATATGAGCACCGCAAATAGCTGATTATTATAAACTGGTAGCCAAATATTTTGTACGAAGGTGCACTATGCCAAATTCATTGGTCCACTGTGGCTCGACACAGAGTCCCTCCCGGATGACCGCGCTTCTGACTCCATCTCTGAGGCAGAGCCCGAAAACCCTGCGAAGATCTTGTTCTTTCGATCACGACCCACACTGTGTCATGTTCGGTAATTTCATTAGACAGATGTGATGACATTGTGAATGTATTGACTTCTTGAAGCGCTAATAATTAACCAAGAAACCACGTCACTTCAAAATCCACAGTATTCAAAAAAGTGGTGGCTTATAGTGTGGAAATTATGGTCAATTAGTAAGAGTACAATTGATTTAATATTTCCCTCCATCACTTGCAGAATTGCATGAATTAGGTACAAGAACTTGTGAAACTTTTTGAGACTCTGACTCTTTTTTCAATTGTTAGCTCTGAACAGATGTTGCTATGTGTTTTTACTCCAGTGGCAGCATGAAGATATCCTGGGTCCCAATAATCAAACATTAAGCGTCAACATTCCCCCTCGTGCCGTCATTCTCGGCAACATGAAGAAGAAGCTCTATAAGTTGAGTCAGGATGACGGAGCCATTGTTGCAATTCAGGTATGTGTCAAGACCAATTTCATTTTTCCATGTTGACATGTAGGCCCACTGCGTTGAAAAAGAATTAAACAGCAACTGTATTTTTGACAAACATCAGTGTTACTTTGAAATTGGTGTAATTCATTTTAGTTCGTTCTGTTGTGTTGAGTGAAGTTTTTTTTGTTTTGTTCGTTTTTTTTGTTTGTTTTTTTTAATAACTTCAGGAGAAGCTTTCATCACTGGAGGCTAGCATTGAGCAACGCCTTAAATGGGCTGGTGGTGCAAACCCAACATTGGCCCCGGTACTTCAAGACTTTGAAATGACCATCAGGGAGAGACGTGCCACGGTGGCCAGAGAAAACCAGCGTGCAAGCCAGGTGCCAGGGTTTACAGGGCTTCTTCATAAAACCCAACACTGTATACTTACTTCAGCATTACTCGAAGAATGATTCATTTTAAAGATGTCTTGCCTTTTAGGTCACTTTCTTGTGTTCCACCATCCTGAACTTTGAAGGCCTTCGCACCAGATCAGCTGAAGCGCTCAACATGGACGCAGCCTTGTTTGAGCTGTTGAAACGCTGCCAGCAGACCTGCTCTTATGCTGCTCAATTTAGTAGCACAGTGTCTACACTGGAGCTCGAACTGTTGCAGAGATTGGTGAGTTTGATTTCTTATATAGGTGTGTATGCCCCGTTCTCAATATTTGTGTTTTGCACATTTGTCACTCGCAAAGGTCTCATTTCATTAAACCAATTTTAATATTACACTGAGACAACCCTAGGCTATATAAGGTCACTTTCTAAATGAAGATTTTATTTACCAAGAGGGAGGGATCCTATGTAGGAAAAGTAATTTATTAGTTACTATTAAGTTCAGGGGGAAATTCCATAGGGTCGGATTGGTTTGTATCCCCCAAACTGCATTCTATATATTCTTGTGTGATGTTGTATACTGGTTTGGTAAAAAGAAACATTTGCAAGTGATAAATCTTCAAAAAACACTAATCAGGAAGGGTCAAATACTTTTTCACAGCACTTTATGCTGTAAGCGTGACATGATCAGTGGTCTTGTTTGCCTGTGTCCCTGCATCCTAGACACACAATTTTTGACAGGGACGCATACTTGCAAATCAGTCCTGATTTCAAAACTTTTTGTAGGGGCGTGCTAAAAAAAAATTTCAGTTAAGAATAGGGATTCTCATTTACTACTTAAATCGATTTGAAACGTCACCTTATAAATGTTGAAATAAAAAAGAAATCAATACACTTCCTGTCCGCTTTAATCGCCCTGTCCTAATTGAAAGCAGTCTTGCAAACTTGTATGACGCACGAAGCCACATAGCCACGGATGTGAGTGCAAAGTTTCGTGCTAATATTTCTGCCGCCTTCCTAGTACAACAACAGTAATAGCAGTTAGTCCCCGCCATTCTCATTCTACTTTTCTGTCTCGCACATACACTTGAATTAAATGAGCTATATTTGTACAGAACAGAAAGTAAATGGTCAATAATTAACACAACACAAAACATCAGTGTCCATGAAATAAAATCGAACAAAATAAAGTACAAAACAATGCATTGCAATCTCCAAATTATATCATGCACACATATTACTCCCATACATGTAAAAGCAATGGTTGTGACTGATAATGCTCCCGATATGCTCAGAGATGAACAAACAGGCCCACGCTTCATGCGCTGCACATATTATTTAGCTGCTCACTAAGTGACAAGTCAAGTAATACAGAATCCAGCCAGAAATTAAAAAGCAAAAATCAAAAGCTTTGAAAGATTGAGAAGAGGAACAAAACAGACTTGTTGAAGCTGAACAAATGAACACTCCAAATAAAAAGTGGACTTTTCCACCAAAATGGACTAAATTATATCAGTGGTTACAATATGAAAAAGATCATGGTGGATGAATTCATTCTATTTTTTTAACCCTTTTAGGTTCAAATTAAGTATTTTTTTTATTGTATTTTTTTTTGTCAAACTTCTAAAAAAAAACAAAAAAATGCCTCAATCAATAATAATGTAGAATACCTGGTGGACTCTCATATTATTGTTGCAAATTTGCAACGCCTGCCTGGAGAGGGTTTTAATAAATATTATTGTGACATTTGTTAATATCTGTTGCTGGTTTTTGCACACGTGTTGTTAATGCAGTTTGAACCCGAGACTTACATTGTCCTTTTCATTGTGCAAATTTTGGACTCCAAACATTTCTGTTGGGACCCATAGATTTTTAGTATAGCGAGTCCCGGGAACCAAACAGTTCCCAGAGGTAAAATGAGCACTGCATGATCTTTGCCACTTACTGTACCTTTTATTGAATTCAGTGATTCCAAACAAAGCTCTTTATTTTTGTTTTAGGTTGATCATGACACTTTTTTTTTTTTTAGGACTTTACTGATTTAATCAGTTGAATGATTTGATTGATCAATGTTGTGCTTGAAATCATTCAGAATTATGTCCTTGCACCATTTGATGTTTAATTAAAAACATCTATACTGTACACATAGCTCATCTATTTAAAAAGAAAAACAAAATATCGGGACATCCTAAAGCCCCTATTCCAATGAGATGCAAAGTCTTGATTGTAGCGAATGCACATTTCCCGCAGGGATTAAATAAGGTTTGTTCAAGGTGGCAATAAACGTTCTGAAGACATTCTGAAACTGTCCTAAGGTCCTGTCCCACTGAGGGGCTAACATTGGTAGTGTCGGAGAAGGCAGCGGCAATTTAAATTGTCAAATTTTGTTCAAGATCGTTGTTGTTTTAATCTTATTCTGAAATGGTCTTAATTGTTCTGAAACAATATTATTTGCTGTTCATGTCACAAGGAAATATTGAGCAAACAAAAATAATCATACGTTTGCTGAAGAACGTCTTAAGAACAGTTGCAATGTTGAACAAACCCTGACAAATCCC